>NC_081546.1:22733116-22764307 GCF_901000735.1 Corylus avellana
ACTTTCTTTTCTTAAAATGGAAACTTTTCCAAATATAAACTTGTTGTGCTTAAAAAGCCTTTAAAGAAATATAAACTTTCTAAATAATTCTTTTAGAAATCCTTCATGCATGCAACATAACTTCATAATACGTAAATAAAATAATCATTTACAATTTACTAAAGAATGAATAAATAGCATGACATGAAGTAACTTTAGAAGGGTAGTGAATTTACTTACCTCTAGACTGAAGCTAAAAGTGGTATGAAGGAATCTAGTTGCTCCAATATGACTAACACCACTAGTATATCTTTTGAAACTACTTTCTAAAGTCCGCTATCTCTTGTGTTCTTTCTTTCTTGTAGCGCTTAGTCTCGCCCTTTCTTTCTCTGTTCTGAGTAAACACTCTTAGAAAGAAGAAAGACAAAGTAAAAAGCGGAAGAAGGAAGAATATATGCAAGAGATGGGAGAGGAGATGAGTGGTGAAAATTGTGAAGGAGAAGAGCTCTATTTATAGGAGAAAATGAAACACTATTCTACCTTCAATTTACAATTATACCCTCATTTTACTATTTCACCAACCCTATACTATTTCACCAACCCTATACTATTTCACCAATCCTATACTATTCTACCTTCAATTTACAATTATACCCTCATTCTATCTTCAATTTACAATTATACCCTCATTCTATCTTCAATTTACAATTATACCCTCATTTTACTATTTCACCAACCCTATACTATTTCACCAACCCTATACTATTCTACCTTCTTATCCTACCATCCTTATACCTACCATTTACTATCCTATTATTTCACCAATTACCATTCTCTAATTACCACTCTCATAAATTTCCCAAGAATTAAAATCCTTAGCTACGATGGATATTAAAATAACATCATTATCAAAATAATCTATTTAAATAGCTTTGAAAATTCTGGGACACTACAATCTTCCCTCCTTATTAGAATTTCGTCCGCGAAATTAAAACCTATAATATTATCGTCCAATCTTCAAGTTGAGGGATTCAGATAATATTCCTTTCAATCCTTCATCAAAGCTTACTCTCTTTTATCATATTGAAATTCCATCTCCTTCTTCTATGAGTAAATCTTATTCACAGTCTAAAGTCTCAATTTCTGCAATCATTCATCAATTCACACTAAAATCTTACCTCAAAATCTTTTCCATTGTTTCTTTCCAACCTCAATAACAACAATCGAGTTATTCATCAACAGTCTACAGTCAGGGTTTAAACATCAAATTAATAAATCATGTGATCAATAGTTTATACCTCCAAACATCATAGTCCTCATTTCAAGCCTACAATAATTCTCTCGATCTAATTTAATCAATCTTATCAAAAAGGTGTAAAAATCATCCCCGCCTATATTCTCTTTAGTATCTCAGTATTCCAAATCATGCATACGAAATTTTAATATGATGCTCTAATAATTATTAACTTCTCACCATCATAAACTTGTAAAAGTAAATAGCACCAACATTCTACAGTTTATATTTTCCAAAAACATCATTACATGAACATACCTCAGAAGTGACATCATAATTTGATTCATTCTAAATACACAACCGTTTCTATTTTCTCATCCCAACTTTTGTGTTGATGCTACAATATCAGCGAAAATCTTTCAGTACTACATCTTTACTTGATAAATCATAACTCAACAATAGAAACTCGTAATTATGATTTCAACTCAAACGAAATACACGATTACATTAAATGTAAGATTCTCATCCATTCTTGACTAATACATATTGTGCTTGCTGCGTGCTAGAGATGAAATTGATAAGCAAGCAAAGTAGGATATAGGTAAGTTTCCAAGCTGGATGTCCCAAAACACTCATGTTATAATTTCTCTCCCTTGGGTCTTGCAAGGTCAAGAAGAGAAAAGAGAGAAAGATAGTCCTGTTGCTTTCTAGAAATGAAGAGTTGAAAAGCATTTCAGGACATGGCATGTATGTGAGACTTTCAAAATACCCACATCGGATGCTCTCTCTCTTCTGTCATTTACGAAGACTGAGAAGGAAAGAGAGATATTTAGCCTGAGAAGCATGATCAAGGATAATCTTGCTTCATCAGGACATGATCAACGATAATCTTGCTTCAATGGTTTACTATTGAGAGTATAAGGAGTTGGGTTTGTGAATCAAATCGTGAGGCTGCATTTTTCTCTTGAGGACACGCTCAACTAGGAGGAAAAGTCGAGCTTTCATTGTATGGAAGGCTATTAACAGAAGATTTCAGGCGAAGGGGTATGATCAGAAGGCATGTGTTGCAATGGAGAAAGAGGGGGGAATTTATAGGAAAGATTTCTGGTAATGAACGAGCGCGTGGTGCGCGTTGGCATGACAATTCATTCAGTTGCCCACGCATGGTATTTGAAGTCGTTGATTGACCAGTGGGTTTGAAAAATGAGCTCAGTCGAATTTATGACAGGAGACAAGATCCTACTTCCACGGGATCTTTTGACAAAATTTCCATCGCGGCCCGAGGTCGCCTAACGCTTTGTTGTTTACTGTTTATTTCACCTGAAGTGAAAAAATTCCTTTAAAGCCACTCGTCTGCTGCTTCCAGAAACTTCACAAAAATTTCTTCAGTTCCTAACGCTTAGTCTCTTCTCAGTACTTTATCTCTCCCAATTTCTTCGTATTCTCAACTATTTTTCCTTACTCTCCTAAATATGGGAGTATCATCATCATCCGTTAACAACCTCGATTTGAATGTTGCTCCTGCAGCACAACCCATTGTTATGCCTGACGTGCAACCGGAGGTGCCTGTTGTTCCCCCTAAAGTGTCTGCTATTCATCCCGTCGTACCTGTTACACACCCTAATGAACCTGCTGCATATCCTAACGTATGGCAGCCAACTTTTGTCTTTGACAATCGTCCTATCACTATTCACGATTCTGTCATGCTCCATGATTCTACTGCTGTAGCGGTGGCCAAAGGTTTCGTAATTCCACGGGATCAAACGTTCTTAGCTGATAGGTCGGATACTGATGCTATTAATAACTCATTGGCATTCAGTATCCAAGGTGCTGCTTCAGTTTCTGACATGGCACAACGTTTGAGTGCCAGAAATGTTGAGCTGAAAGTCTCAAGAAACCAAATCGGGGTCTTACAGCGACTGCTTAAATACTACAAATGAAAACACGTGGATTTGAAGCAGGAGAATACTCAGCTGAAAAAGATGATGTTATCTTACGCAGAATACTTGGGACCAAAGATGCTAGAAATGGAGAAGAATACCGAACGTCTCCAGCGACAGCACGAAAAACTCCGGGTTGATGTTCAGGGGTGTTGCAAGTCTCTCCGCTCTAGTCAGTTACCTCATTAGAAATAAATATTCTCTTTGATAATTCAATTATATAAATATACGATTATGCTCATACTAGGTTTTCTCTGTGCAGAAATAATCTTCCTGGAGCAGCTTTGAGGAATCATCTGCTCATCATTACCACGTATCTCTTTATGCAACAAATTCCCTTCTCTTTTTTTTTTTTTTTTTTATGGACACTGGTATGTAATATTATAAGAAGCTTGTTCTCCAAACATTTCTTTTCGTAATCATTCAGTGCTCATTCAATATTCATTATGAAATCATTCTGTCATTGTAATAACTTCCTTTAAACAAACAATCTGTTTAAAAAAGTTAATCACTCAATAAAACATCTAAGTATGCACCATCACATGTTTTCAACCTCTCAAATACCTTAATATCATTGAACATATATCTTATAAGAGAAATTTAGATCATGTCACTATATTATATCACTGTATTATATTGTCTTTCAACTCTTACCTTTATGCTTCAATATACCTCAAGAATAATAATCCATTATCTTTACTTAGTAAAAGAAAATTATATCAAAAGTTTTGGTATGTAACTAAAATTTCTCATAATTTCATATCCACTAATGCCTCAAAATTTAAATATTATCCACAACCTAGGAGCACTAATTCATCCTCAAAACTTTAAGCATCACTTCAATATAATTTACCTCAATTACAGAAAACCTAGCACCTCAAATTCTAAGAATCACCTCAAATTCTAAGAATCACCTCAAAGATTTCGTGAATTGTACCTTAAAGTCATCACAATCATTTGAAAATATCAAAATCCTTAAACCACAACTTTATATCACAAAATATCTTATAGATTCTAGGGTATACCTTATTTGCATTTATCCCTGCAATACTTAGGCATTCACTTCATGCCACTACGTAATCCTTATTCATCAATCCATATATTATAACATCAATCATAGTATCATTATTGTCATCGACCAAACCTTAGCCATTACCAAAAACTCATATAAACTCTTATATCATTAATTCAGTTCAAGAATCATTTCACAACCGACATCCATAAGACCATTTGTTACTAAGTCACTTACACCATTTGTCTCACAACCTAAATCAATAAAACCATTTTGTCATCAAATTAATTTCACAAATTAGCTCGCAACCTAAATCTATAAAATCATCATACGATTTTGAAATCATGATCAATAATCTTTTCTAAATCCTCGAGACACCTTAAAATATACCATTATCAATCGATACTCTAGAAAACTGCCGCAAATCCAAATAGGCAGATACTATAGATCACAACCTATCTATAAAATAAAATTCATCTCCGTCATTAACATGATCACAATAATAAAATCCTCCAAATTAATCACACTAAGATGATTTTTGTTTTTTTTTGTTTTTTTTTTTTTTTTAACAAAAAAATTAACCATTAGAAAAATGCTCATGCATCATTTATTAGAGACCACACAACAATGCACACTCTACTTGGCCGGAATGTGGCTTCTCATTAACCCCCCAAATTTTTTTTTTTTTTTATTTTTTTTATTTTTTGAAAAGTCTGCCAGAACCTTATAACCTTTGCTCTGATACCAAAATTGTAACATCCCCAGCCCGTTAAGGCTGAGTTTGCCACTTTTCTTCTTTTACAACAAAAGTTCTTGCAAAGATCTATAAGGTCTATCAGAGGACTTGATTTTAAAGGATACGAAAAATGTATAAAACATTCTTCAAGAGATTTTATTACAAGCGAAATTAGGAAACATTAAACTTTAGTGCGGAACATCATATTATTACAATAACTAATATGAAAAGACTTTGAAAATTAATAATTATTCCCGCCCCCATTCCGGCCTCCTATTCCAGCGTCCTTTCTACCTGAAAACAAGAAATAAAACTGAATGAGCCCAAAAGGGGCCCAGCAAGTAAAATCCACAACCATAAATAGTTTTACTCATTGTTCTCAGTTTTGAAAATCGTTTTCACAAATAAATATACATCCAGCCATAATAATACATGTATGTACGGTTGCATCTTCCGTAACATATACATACTATTACATCTAGTAATAGATCATCGTCATAAATCATCGTTATAAATCATCATAGTATATCATCATTGTAAATCATATTATCATTTTCTCATATTAGGGCCCATGTACACTATTACCCCTGTGTACGAGGGTTGCGGGTCCTTGTGACCATGGCACTGAACTGTGGCCTCAGCCATGCCCGACCGTTAATTAACTCTTTTCTTGGTGCACTCAACGGTCATGTTGATGGAATACCACCTTCTGGCATAGCCTCCTTCAGTGGTTTCGCCTCCATCCGAGTATCGGTACCGAACTCTCATCTTTACTTATCTTGGGGCCAAAATACTCTCCTCCATACATGTGCCCTCATTTCATAAACATTTATCTCATCTCTTGTACTTTTCTTAGTACTTCTTTTGATGCATCTTAGGGCAACATGTAGGAGGGTTTATCATCATTTTTCTTTCTTATAATCATCATCATTTCTCAACTTTCTTTTCTTAAAATGGAAACTTTTCCAAATATAAACTTGTTGTGCTTAAAAAACGTTTAAAGAAATAGAAACTTTCTATATAATTCATTTAGAAATCCTTCATGCATGCAACATAACTTCAATACGTAAATAAAATAATCATTTATAGTTTGATACAAGAATGAATAAATAGCATGACATGAAGTAACTTTAGAAGGGGTAGTGAATTTTCTTACCTCTAGACTGAAGCTAAAAGTGGTATGAAGGAATCTAGTTGCTCAAATATGACTAACACCACTAGTATATCTTTTGAAACTAATTTCTAAAGTCCGCTATCTCTTGTGTTCTTTCTTTCTTGTAGCGCTTGGTCTCGCCCTTTCTCCCTTTCTCTCTCTGTTCTGAGTAAATACTCTTAGAAAGAAGAAAGACCGAGTAAAAAGCGGAAGAAGGAAGAATATATGCAAGAGATGGGAGAGGAGATGAGTGGTGAAAATTGTGAAGGAGAAGAGCTTTATTTATAGGAGAAAATCAAATACTATTCTACCTTCAATTTACAATTCTACCCTTCATTTACTATTTCACCCACCAAATACTATTATACCTACTATTTACTATTCTACCTACCCTATACTATTCTACCTACCCTATACTATTCTACCTTCCATTTACTATCCTATTATTTCACCAATTACCATTCTCTAATTACCACTCTCATAAATTTCCCAAGAATTAATATCATTGCCTAATATGAATATTAATATAATCATAGCATAAATTTAATATCTCTAAAATAAGACTTTAAAAATCTGGGGTGCTACAATCTTCCCTCCTTATTAGAATTTCGTCCTCGAAATTAAAACCTATAATATTATCGTCCAATCTTCAAGTTGAGGGATTCAGATAATATTCCTTTCAATCCTTCATCAAAGCTTACTCTCTTTTATCATATTGAAATTCCATCTCCTTCTTCTATGAGTAAATCTTATTCATAGTCTAAAGTCTCAATTTCTGCAATCATTCATCAATTCACACTAAAATCTTACCTCAAAATCTTTTCCATTGTTTCTTTCCAACCTCAATAACAACAATCGAGTTATTCATTAACAGTCTACAATCAAGGTTTTAAACATCAAATTAATAAATCATGTGATCAATAGTTCATACCTCCAAACATCATAGTCCTCATTTCAAGCCTGCAATAATTCTCTCGATCTAATTTAATCAATCTTATCAAAAAGGTGTAAAAAATCATCCCCGCCTATATTCTCTTTAGTATCTCAGTATTCCAAATCATGCATACGAAATTTTAATATGATGCTCTAATAATTATTAACTTCTCACCATCATAAACTTGTAAAAGTAAATAGCACCAACATTCTACAGTTTATATTTTCCAAAAACATCATTACATGAATATACCTCAGAAGTGACATCATAATTCGATTCATTCTAAATACACAACCGTTTCTATTTTCTCATCCCAACTTTTGTGTCGATGCTACAATATTAGCGAAAATCTCTCTGTACTACATCTTGATAAATCATAGCTCAGCAAAAGAAACTCGTAATTATGATTTCAACTCAAACGAAATACACGATTACATCAAATGTAAGATTCTCATCCATTCTTGACTAATACATGCTGTGCTTTGCTGCGTTCTAGAGATGAAATTGATAAGCAAGCAAAGTAGGATATGGGTAAGTTTCCAGGCTGGAAGTTCCAAAGTACACATGCTAAAATCTCTCTCTCTTGGGTCTTGCAAGGTCAAGAAGAGAAAAAGAGAGAAAGATAGTCCTGTTGTTTTCCAGAGATGAAGATTTGATAAGCATTTCAGGACATGATTTACATGTGACTTCTTTCCGAGACTTTCAAAATACCCACATCGGATGCTCTCTCTCCTCTGTCATGTATGGAGACTTGAAGAGAAGAGAGATATTTAGCCTGAGAAGCATGATCAGGATAATCTTGCTTCATCAGGACATGATCAACGATAATCTTGCTTCAATGGTTTACTACTGAGAGTATAAGGAGTTGGGTTTGTGAATCAAGTCGTGAGGCTGCATTTTTCTCTCTTTTGAGGATATGCTCAACTGGAAGAAAAGTCGAGCTTTCATTGTATGGAAGGCTATTAACAGAAGATTTCAGGCGAAGGAGTATGATCAGAAGGCATGTGTTGCAATGGAGAAAGAAGTGTGAATTTATAGGAAGGGTTTCTGGATAATGAACGAGCGCGTGGTGCGCGTTGGCATGACAATTCATTCAGTTGCCCACGCATGGTATTTGAAGTCGTTGATTGAACAGTGGGTTTGAAAAAATGAGCTCAGTCGAATTTATGACAGGAGACAAGATCCTACTTCCACGGGATCTTTTGACAAAATTTCCATCGCGGCCCGAGGTCGCCTAACGCTTTGTTGTTTACTGTTTATTTCACCTGAAGTGAAAAATTCCTTTAAAGCCACTCGTCTGCTGCTTCCAGAAACTTCACAAAATTTCTTCAGTTCCTAACGCTTAGTCTCTTCTCATTACTTCATCTCTCCCAATTTCTTCGTATTCTCAACTATTTTTCCTTACTCTCCTAAATATGGGAGCATCATCATCATCCGTTAACAACTTCGATTTGAATGTTGCTCCTGCAGCACAACCCATTGTTATGCCTGACGTGCAACCGGATGTGCCTGTTGTTCCCCCTGAAGTGTCTGCTATTCATCCCGTCATACCTGTTACACACCCTAATGAACCTGTTGCATATCCTAACGTATGGCAGCCAACTTTTGTCTTTGACAATCGTCCTATCACTATTCACGATTCTGTCATGCTCCATGATTCTACTGCTGTAGCAGTGGCCAAAGGTTTTGTAATTCCCCGGGATCAAACATTCTTAGCGGATAGGTCGGATACTGATGCTATTAATAATTCATTGGCATTCAGTATCCAAGGTGCTGCTTCAGTTTCTGACATGGCACAACGTTTGAGTGCCAGAAATGTTGAGCTGAAAGTCTCAAGAAACCAAATTGAGGTCTTACAGCGACTGCTCAAATACTACAAACGAAAACACGTGGATTTGAAGCAGGAGAATACTCAGCTGAAAAAGATGATGTTATCCTATGCAGAATACTTGGGACCAAAGGTGCTAGAAATGGAGAAGAATACCGAACGTCTCCAGCGACAGCACGAAAAACTTCGAGTCGATGTTCAGGGGTGTTGCAAGTCTCTCCGCACACGCTCTAGTCAGGTACCTCATTAGAAATAAATATTCCCTTTGATAATTCAATTATATAAATATATACGATTCTGCTCATACTAGGTTTTCTCTATGCAGAAATAATCTTCCTGGAGCAGCTCTGAGGAATCATCTGCTCATCATTACCACATGTCTCTTTATGCAACAAATTTCTTTTTTTTTTTTTTTTGATGGACACTGGTATGTAATATTATAAGGAGCTTGTTCTCCAAACATTTCTTTTCGTAATCATTCAGTACTCATTCAATATTCATTATATAATCATCATGTCATTATAATAACTTCATTTAAATAAACAATCTGTTTAACAAGTTAATCACTCAATAAAACATCTAAGTATGCACCATCACATGTTATCAACCTCTAAAATACTTTAATATCATTGAACATATATCTTATAAGAGAAATTTAGATCATGTCACTATATTATATCACTATATTATATTGTCTTTCAACTCTTACCTTTATGCTTCAATTTACCTCAAGAATAATAATCCATTATCTTTACTTAGTAAAAGAAAATTATATCAAAAGCTTTGGCATGTAACTAAAATTTCTCATAATTCCATATCCACTAATGCCTCAAAATTTAAATATTATCCACAACCTAGGAGCATCAATTCATCCTCAAAACTTTAAGCATCACTTCAATATAATTTACCTCAATTACAGAAAACCTAACACCTCAAATTCTAAGAATCACCTCAAAGATTTCATGAATTGTACCTTAAAGTCATCACAATCATTTGAAAATATCAAAATCCTTAAACCACAACTTTATATATCAAAATATCTTATAGATTCTAGGGTATACCTCATTTGCATTTATCCCTGCAATACTTAGACATTCACTTCATGCCACTACGTAATCCTTATTCATCAATCCATATATTATAACATCAATCATAGTATCATTATTGTCATCGACTAAACCTTAGCCATTACCAAAAACTCATATAAACTCTTATATCATTAATTCAGTTCAAGAATCATTTCACAACCGACATCCATAAGACCATTCGTTACTAAGTCACTTACACCATTTGTCTCACAACCTAAATCAATAAAACCATTTTGTCACCAAATTAATTTCACAAATCATCTCGCAACCTAAATCTATAAAATCATCATACGATTTTTAAATCATGATCAATAATCTTTTCTAAATCCTCGAGACACCTTAAAATATACCCTTATCAATCGATACTCTAGAAAACTGCCGCAAATCCAAATAGGCAGATACTATAGATCACAACCTATCTATAAAATAAAATTCATCTCCGTCATTAACATGATCACAATAATAAAATCCTCCAAATTAATCACACTAAGATGATTTTTTTTTTTTTTTTTTTTTTTTAACAAAAAAATTAACCATTAGAAAAATGCTCATGCATCATTTATTAGAGACCACACAACAATGCACACTCTACTTGGCCGGAATGTGGCTTCTCATTAACCTCCCAAATTTTTTTTTTTTTTTTTTTTTTTGAAAAGTCTGCCAGAACCTTATAACCTTTGCTTTGATACCAAAATTGTAACATCCCCAGCCCGTTAAGGCTGAGTTTGCCACTTTTCTTCTTTTACAACAAAAGTTTTTGCAAAGATCTATAAGGTCTATCAGAGTACTTGATTTTAAAGGATACGAAAAATGTATAAAACATTATTCAAGAGATTTTATTACAAGCGAAATTAGAAAACATTAAACTTTAGTTGCGGAATATCATATCATTACAATAACTTATATGAAAAGACTTTGAAAATTAATAATTATTCCCACCCCATTCCGGCCTCCTATTCCAGCATCCTTTCTACCTGAAAACAAGAAATAAAACTGAATGAGCCCAAAGGGGGCCCAGCAAGTAAAATCCACAACCATAAATAGTTTTACTCCTTGTTCTCAGTTTTGAAAATCATTTTCGCAAATAAATATAATTCTAGCCATAATAATATCTGTATGTACGGTTGCATCTCCCGTAACATATACATACTATTACATCTAGTAATAGATCATCGTTGTAAATCATCTTTATAAATCATCATCATAATGCATCATTATAAATAATCTTTGTAAATCATCATAGCATATCATCGTTGAAAATATAGTATCATTTTCTCATAATAGGGCCCATGTACACTATTACCCCTGTGCACGAGGGTTGCGGGTCCTTGTGACCATGGCACTGAACTGTGGCCACAGCCATGCCCGACCGTCAATTAACTCTTTCTTGGTGCACTCAACGGTCTAGTTGATGGAATACCACCTTCTGGCATAGCCTCCTTCAGTGGTTTCGCCTCCATCCGAGTATCGGTACCGAACTCTCATCTTATCTTATCTTGGGGCCAAAAATACTCTCCTCCATACATGTGCCCTCATTTCATAAACATTTATCTCATCTCTTGTACTTTTCTTTGTACTTCTTTTGATGCATCTTAGGGCAACATGTAGGAGGGTTTATCATCTTTTTTTTCTTTCTTATAATCATCATCATTTCTCAACTTTCTTTTCTTAAAATGGAAACTTTTCCAAATATAAACTTGTTGTGCTTAAAAAGCATTTAAAGAAATATAAACTTTCTAAATAATTCTTTTAGAAATCCTTCATGCATGCAACATATCTCCATGACAGGTAAATAAAATAATCATTTACAGTTTGATACAAGAATATATAAATAGCATGACAAGAATATATAAATAGCATGACATGAAGTAATTTTAGAAGGGGTAGTGAATTTACTTACCTCTAGACTGAAGCTAAAAGTGGTATGAAGGAATCTAGTTGCTCCAATATGACTAACACCACTAGTATATCTTTTGAAACTAATTTCTAAAGTCCGCTATCTCTTGTGTTCTTTCTTTCTTGTAGCGCTTGGTCTCGCCCTTTCTCTCTCTGTTCTGAGTAAACACTCTTAGAAAGAAGAAAGACCGAGTAAAAAGCGGAAGAAGGAAGAATATATGCAAGAGATGGGAGAGGAGATGAGTGGTGAAAATTCTGAAGGAGAAGAGCTCTATTTATAGGAGAAAATCAAACACTATTCTACCGTCAATTTACAATTATACCCTCATTTTACTATTTCACCAACCCTATACTATTTCACCAACCCTATACTATTTCACCAACCCTATACTATTCTACCTTCAATTTACAATTATACCCTCATTCTATCTTCAATTTACAATTATACCCTCATTTTACTATTTCACCAACCCTATACTATTTTACCAACCCTATACTATTTCACCAACCCTATACTATTCTACCTTCAATTTACAATTATACCCTCATTCTATCTTCAATTTACAATTATACCCTCATTTTACTATTTCACCAACCCTATACTATTTCACCAATTACCATTCTCTAATTACCACTCTCATAAATTTCCCAAGAATTAAAATCCTTAGCTACAATGGATATTAAAATAACATCATTATCAAAATAATCTATTTAAATAGCTTTGAAAATTCTGGGACACTACAATGTTTGTACGTAGAAATGTAGGATTGTTCAATATGAGCATGCATACAAAATATTTATAGACACGTCTTTAGGTAAGTAGTTTGAAATTAGCTATATTTTTTTATTTTGTGTATGTCTTACAAACCTAGCTATTATATAAATTAAATGATCATTTATATGAGGTGGTAAATAATGGAAAATAGATTTATATAAATGATACAAAAATAATTATAAATAATACGTAATGCTACCAAAAAAAAAAAAGACAACAAAAAACAGAAACCTACCTAGTTAGATGAATTTTATTTAGGGTCCCCATATGAAGTTCAAATTATGTACCTTTATTTTGTTTAAAAAAATTTGCGACAAAAACATAACTTAAATTTATTTTATTTAGGGCCCCCTAACAAATTACAACCTTTTCAATTTGTTTAATATAATTTGGTTTAGGTTTAGCAACTTTATATTACAGTACATGTTATTAAATAAACAATGAACGTAGATGTTTTTTTCCAATACGGTACCCATGACAATGGTTTTGATGTTCGTATTATAATGTGGTTTAAGTTTTGGAAATTAAGTATTTCATGTAATCTTTAAGCAGAAAAAACAAGAAAGAAAAATGAAATAAAAGAATAACAATAAAGTAATTAACAACAATTTACTTTTTCACTGTTAGGGTTCCCATGGGCCATAGTTATGCATTTATGTTTACGTTTAGCGTAATTCTTATATATTTATGTTTCTAATGTACGTAGTAACAATATGGACAAGAGTTGGATGAAGAAGTAAAGGGGTACGACGGAATACAGAGAAAGATGTAGAGCATTTGTGAAATTCCCAGTTAGGAACTGTGACACTCCCGACAAACTTATTTTGTGACCCTGTAAGACGTGTCGCTATAATAGGAGACACCTCCCATGTTTGGTATACGACCACTTGACAGGGGGGAAAGGAATGTGGCCCCAATATACATTTTGGATTTATCATGGCGAGAGGCCTGTTAGAGCTCCCGTGGATGGCTCGAATTCATCACATTCGGCAACAGCTGCAAGTGCAAGCACTGAACAAGGTGTAAATATGCATGCTATGTTGCGTGATGCATTCGGCATGCACGAAGTTAGAGTTGACAATAGTGAGCCTCGGGTTGAGGTGTATGGAGAGGAAGAAGACATTGTGCATGACGAAGCTGATGGAGGTGATGCACGAAAGTACGAAGAATTGCTTAAAAAGGCAAACAAACTGCTTCATGATAAGACCAAACATAGCAAGCTGAGTGCTACTGTACATCTGTACAATTTGAAGTGTGTGGGTGGAGTTAGTAATACGATATTCTCGTGTTTCCTCGATCTAATCAATCAGTTGGTGCCTGCAGATGATGGAGCCCTGCCAGTTAATACATATGAGGCGAAACGGTTTCTAAGGGACATGAGACTCGGGTATGAGAAGATTCTGGCTTGTCGCAATAATTGTATGTTATTCTGGAAGGGCAATAACGATTTAGATTCATGTGTTAAATGTGGAGAATCTAAGTGAAATGACGAAATTAATTTGGACGAGGATGGCCACCCCATAACGTCGAGTAAGAGACGTCCGGTCAAGGTTTTGCGGTGGTTTTCCATCATACCACGACTACAGAGGCTTTTTATGTCAGAGCATACTGCATCCTATATGAGATGGCATGCAGAATGCCGCACTAAGGACAGCGTATTGAGGCATCCTGCCGATGGCGTAGCTTGGAAGCCACTCGACAATTTATATCCGGACTTCTCAACAGACAGTAAGAACTTAAGACTTGGCCTAACCTCGGATGGATTTAATCCTTTTGAGAACATGAGCACATCCCACAGTATTTGGCCTGTAATGCTTATACCGTACAACCTGCCTCCTTAGATGTGCATGAAACAAACAGCTTTCATATTAGCCTTGATTATTCCAGGTCCAAGTTCACCTGGAATGGATATAGATGTGTACATGTAACCGTTAATTGAGGAATTACAGCAACTATGGAGTGTGGGGGTACGAACATTTGATGTCTCATTGAAAATGAATTTTATGCTCCGAGCGCAGCTGATGTAGATAATTAATGACTTTCCGGCATACGCGAACTTGTCTGGGTGGCCTAAAAGGGGTGGAAAGGCATGCCCTTGCTGTATGCATGCAACAAGGTCTAGACGGTTAAAACACGGACATAAGTTTTGCTTTATGGGGCATAGGCGATACCAGCCCATGGATCATCCGTGAAGGCGGAAAACAAAAATATATTTGACGGTAACCGAGAACTAGAATGTGCCCCCGATGTTTCAGATGGAGATGAAATCCTAAAACAGTTAGAAGGGATAGCATTTGGGGATGAGAGCGCCGGTAAGTCACTTAATATTGATAATTCACATGCAAAGAGGAAGAGAACTGATAATACATTGTGAACAAAAGAAAATATTTTCTTTCGTTTGCCGTACTGGAAGGATAATTTATTGCGGCACAACCTTGATGTCTTGCACATAGAGAAAAATGTGATGGACAATATACTTGGCACAATACTCGACATTAAGGGGAAAACGAAGGACAACCTTCAAGCACAAAAAGACTTACAAGAAATGGGTTTGAGACAAGCACTTCATCCTTTTACAAATGATGATGGAAGAATCTATATGCCTCATGCTTGCCACACAATGTCAAAAGAGGATAAAACTAGTTTTTTAAAAGTGCTTCGAAATATAAGGGTGTCAGACGGATATGCCTCGAACATTTCCCGATGTGTAAAACTTAAGGACTGGACGATATCGGGTTTGAAGAGTCATGACAATCATGTATTGATGCAACAGCTTCTCCCGATTGCATTGCGTGGATCACTGCCTGGTAACGTTGTTAAACCGCTCGTTGAAATTTCAGCATTCTTCAGGGGCATATGTTCAACTGCATTGACACAAGAGGATATGACCCAATTTAAGGATGGGATCTATACGACTATGTGCAAGATGGAACAGATATTCCCCCTCAATTTTTTCACAAGTATGGTTCATGTTGTGGTGCATCTTGCTCGTAAATGCTGACTTGATAGATCGGTACAGTATAGGTGGATGTATCTGGCAGAGAGGTAACATTTCCTGTAAAAAATTAAAACTAAAATTTTGTTGCCATTTATTTATTTTAAAACAATGATTAGATGTAATAATTGACTAGTTTTGATATGTTGGAGCCTCGGGGTGTTCAAATCAAGTGTGCGCAATAAAGCGGCTCTTGAGGGTTGCATTGCGGAGGGTTACATAACAACCGAGTTGGTGGCGTTTTGTTCGATGTATTTAGAGAACGTACCGACATTCCACAATAGGCTGCAACGAAACCCGGATGGGCCTAAAGGGGCTAGAACCCGAGTCGTTCTCAACCGTCTCACGTTGACACAGATTCACTGTTACATTTTGTTTAACTCAGATGACTTCCTCTAATTGTGGATGTTGGTATTGTGTAATGAATATATGCATGCTCATATCATGCAACAACGTTAATTGTGAATTAAATTTAATTAATTTTTTCAAAATGTAGGCTACACAAGGATTCGATAAGACAAACTGCAAACAGGTGGCGAACGATCACAGACGATCATTTGGAAACCCTACATTTTGAGCAATTATGTGATTGGTATCGTGACTACGTAAGACTAATGTCACCCCTTGTAAATTTCATAATGTTTTCTCAATGCACTAACAAAACTTCGTCATTGTGTATGACTCGTAGGTCGATTGTTCGGACGATCGACTTCGGAAGGATAATGTTTCCAAACTAGTAATGCATTGTAGAGGGCCGATGGTCTTAGCAGTCCAATATAACAGATATGTGGTAAACGGCAAGTTCTTTCGAACTGTTGTACATGATGTGGGAAAGAGGTCTCAGAATAGTAGCGTGTGCGTGCCGACTGTTGATGGCGAAACTTAGTACGGGAAAGTAACTCCAATACTTGAGGTGGAGTATTACGACAGAACAAAATATGTTCTGTTCAAGTGTGATTGGGCGGACACCACAAGGGATAGGGGGTACAAGGTGGACGAGTATGGCATAACGCTTGTCAACTTCAAAAACCTTGTCCATAAGGGGGAGCTGATTAGTAATGAGCCGTATGTACTAGTTTTCCAAGTGGAACAAGTTTTTTACGTCGAAGATGAAAGGAACCCAAATTGGGCTTGTGCGGTGAGGACGAAACTTAGAAACGTATACGACGTTGGTCACGGTCAAACGCCTGATGATCCTCATGCCAACTATCACGAGATCAAGAGTGAGCCACTCACTTTAAACAATAATCAGCTGTATGATCCGCACAATAACATCCAATATGTCCGACCCGGCTTTGCATCAATCGAGGCGTATGTCATTTCATATGAAATAAGTATTTTACATTTATTGGTTTGTTGTTATTTATTAGTTTGTTCATTGATTGGGTGAATATTTTTGTGTGCGTCCAATATCTTATTAATTTGTTCATTTATTAATTTTTGCGTCATATACGTAATGAATATTTCTCATACTATACACATAACTAATTAGGTGCGTGCTGTCTTTCACAAGTTAATATGAGTACTCGGGGGAAGTTAAGAGGACGGCGGGGAGCCACTTCTGGGTCGAGATCACACCATGGCCTGACAGATAGTGAGGCACAGGAAGTTACTATGCTTCTGCAGCAGCAATTAGGGTATCGACCGATACTTCCGGATAATGTTGACGGACAGTTACATGCCAGAAACGATCATGCCTGTGACATAATCACCACTTCAGTTGATATATCCCAAATACTCGCAGAGCAAAGAGGTCCGACAGGCCTTACACAGATTGGATATCGATATGAGCCTAGTCCTTGCGACCCTGACGCCTCCATGCATTTGCCATCCCCGCCACCCACATTGCTGTATGGCTTTTTCGATTAGCAGCCAAATAGCGGCGCACCTGTGGATGATAGTGACACACCGGATAATGAAGATATGGATGATGGGATAGGTGAGCAGCATGATGACCTTGCTTGGCCAGTATTGACTATTGACCAGGTTCACACGATAGGTATGTATGTATAATATTTCGAACTATAAATATGTACATATTTATGCATAATGGTACATATAGTTAATTAGTACATAAATTAAAATACTGTATGTTTAACCATTTGTGTGCTAATATATACTTCATCATTGGAGATAGAGTAGGTAACTTTGAGGTGTTGATCGTAAAAGACTCGCACAAGTTGTGGGACATTCCTGATGGAAAAATGGTGGTCATGGAGTATAATGGCGCGTGGCAGCCCGTAGGAGAAAGTAGCAAAAAATTTAGATGGATGATGGGGAAGACGTGCAAGACCGGGACTTTTATCAGGCTATCCGACAACTGGAAAGATATACCAGAACAAAGCAAGAAAGATTTATTTGAGTCATTGATGGTAAGTGTAGTTTAGATGTTCGTAATTTATGATTTGTAGTAGTTTAAAATTAAATTTTGTGAAACAACAAACACTTTAATATGATAGTTGTTAATTGATGCAGAATTACTTCTACAACATGCCTGGGTCGGATATTGCGGCAATTAAAAAAGATGCTTTTAGAGACATAGGCGAGAAGCAAAAGCTTTTGAGGCACATGTTAAGGAAGAAGGTCATGATTCAGAGCAACGACACTCCTGGTACAGAGGCAGCAAGGATGGCTCACACCATTTCAAAGTACAACCCTATAGATGTGGAAATATTGTTGGGGAAATGGTGTAATCCCGATTATCAAGTAGGTTATGACTTTGAACTATTTGAATTTCATTAATTGTAATTATTGTTTGATGGCTTAGTGATTAATTATGTCTACATGTTGGGTTCGTAGGCTTATTCTGCGCACATGAAAGACATGCGCGCACAGAATGAAACACCACATTGCACAAGCTCGAAAAGCTATGCAAGAGTCGCACATGAGGAGGTACTACTCTTACTTACCATAACTATACATATTTGTGATATATTGCGTAGTATATATCATAAATATTTAATTGATGGTTTGAATTTATTACAGTTTATTAGTTCAGGCAAGGCTCCTACACGAGCGAAGACGTATATCAAGACCCATACAAAGTCAGATGGTAGCCGCCCAAATCCGGTGGCCGCAGAGAGAATTGTAAGTGGCAGACACCTTGTCGTGAATTTTTATTTATTTATTTTATTTTATTTTTTTTATGTATTAACTTATTGAGTCTTAACAATTGTATATAAATGTGAATGCTCATGTATAGGCCTGAATGGAGGAGTTATTGCAAAATGACCCTGCGGAGCAGGTAGAAGGGCCCCGAGGCACAATTAGGTGGACACCGAATGATGCTTATGCTCAGGCGCACGACAATAAGTCTGAGTATGCGGGTCGTGTCTGAGGGGTTAGCAAGAATATCTTGCGCGCATGCGGCACCAGCTACTCATACTATACATCGTTTCAAACACGGTCGCAGAACCGGGGCGGCCCGATGATATCGGGTGAAGAATTTGAAAGAGCCATTCAATCTGAGAGGGAGAAGCATAGGGAGCAAATGGATGAGAGGCTGACGTAGTAGAGTGAGGTAATTACTGCGGAGGTGACTGCGCGGGTGGTTGAGCAGGTGGCTGCTCAGATGGCAGCGTATGAGGCCCAGATTCGCAGCCTTGAGGGGTCGAGACGTATGGGCTCCGATCCGGAGGTGACGACTATCCGAAATTCGCAAGATGCGGAGTCCCCAGTCCGAGTGATTGTGAGATCCTCAGTTAATAGCCGATCAGGTAACAATATATTTTTATTGTTTTTATTTGATTAACATGGTTATCTTATGAGTCAAATAAACTTTGTTCATATCTAACACAATTGTATGTATATAACACAATTGCAATGTAATATGTGTAGATGATGTAAGAGTAGAAGCTGAGGACGATCACAATGAAACCCTACATCAGACGCCACTTGGTCAGAAGTCTCGTTTGTCAATACATTATACCCGTCGTTCAGGCACCCCATAAGTATATATATGTGCTTGGAGCTTGAAGCTTTGTATAGTTAATCTTACCATATTTGTTGAAGCTGTCTCATTGAATAAACATATATTGTTTGTACAGTTAATATGTGTTTGTGCATACATAGTTAATATGTATGTCGAGGTTGTATATGTGACAATTATTCAATTGTTTTCTCACTTACTTTGACATTGCTCATGTACTAGGAGTTTAGAATATTATATCACAAATGTCAATTAATTAGCTGATTAATTGTTCGTTTTATATCTTTTGCAGTTAGTGCGGCCAAGATATGGAGTCACAATAATTTGTGTATCCGGTGTTTGTTTAAGGCTTATGTTTTTTGTATTTGTGTATAATGTTAGTTGTATTGTATTTTACTTTTCATTATATATTTGCACGTTAGTTGTTTGTATAAAGTTAATTACACTCCATTTTAGTTATATAACGTTAGTTGTATAACGTTAGATTGTGGTTATACAATATGTTGAATTTTGATTATTGGGTTGAATTTTGATTATTGATGTTGAGGTTGGATTATTGATTATTGATGTTGGATTATTGATTATTGATGTTGGGTTTTGATTATTGGGTTGTCGTTATATGTAACTCGTATATCAGGTGTCGAGGTTGTAATGTATACGACTTGTCGAGGTTTGATTATCAGGAGAAAATTACACAAAAAAAAAAATTCACTGTGAACTTTAGTGACGTGGCATACATTCCGCGGTAACGTGGCATTAACTGCCACGTGACAACTTGTTGTAACGTGGCTTATCTACCACGTTACCATTTGGTAACGTGTTAGATTCTGACACGTTACAAAACTTCAAATTGTTACGTCCAATATCGCAACCCGCCATACACGTTACAACACTTTAGTAACGTGTTAACCCCATATACACGTTACTACTGGTCCGTGACTAAAAAAATTGATTCTTGAAGTGTTTTTTTTACTTTTTGACCACTTGTACCCTTTTCTCAATTTGATTAAAAAAAAAAAAAATCAAACATGCTTTAATAAGACAAGCGTAAAAGACGTAGAAGACTTTTGAAGTAAAAAATGGTTGCTCTACTCAAACAAGACTAACCACTTTGGTGTAGAGAATTTTCAAGCACTTGGACCCAGAGTATTTCCATAATGGCCAACTAACAAAAAAAAGTGATGTTTATAGCTTTGGTGTTGTTTTGGCAGAGCTATTGACAGGTAAGAAGGTAGTTTTTTCTGATGGGACGGGAAGTGATAGAAATATTTCTATGTCATTTGTTTCTACAGTGAAAGAGAATTGTGTACTGCAAATTCTTGACAATCACATTATAAATGAGGGTAATTTTGGGGAATTGAAGGAAGTGGCTAATCTAGTAAAATGGTGCTTAAGTGTAAGAGGGGAGGATAGGCCCTCTATGAAGGAAGTGGCAATGGAGTTAGAGGGTTTGAGAATTGTGAAAAAGCATCCACAGGGAGAGGCCAATCTCTATATAGAAGAGACTGAGTATTTGCTCACTACACGTGTACACTATTTTAGCATTGATGGCATTGGTTGTTCTTCTACCTACACAATTGTTGGGTATGATAGCCTGACAAACCATTTATTGCAAGTGTTAGTGCAATTTTTGGTCCACAGTGTCGCTAGGCTGCGATATTTCTTCATGATCAAGCTTTGAGTTGAATTACTGTACATCTATGATCTTTCTGCAAAATAAAAGCACGGTCAGGGGTCTCCGGTTGGGGCGCCGAAGACCCTCCGACGCACTAGTCAGCGTCTCATATATGGGTAGAAATATAAAGCTATGATATGCCCCAAATACTCAATAATTTGTGTGTGTGAAGTGAGATATATGGAGGGGAGAGAGATAAAGGTAAATGGGAGAGATCAAAGTCTCCTCCGGAGAGGGAGACGTGTAAGAGAGTTTAAAAGTTAAGGAGAAAGTGAGAGCTTCTCCTTTTATAAGCCAATTGTGACACATGTCACCATATGAATGGGCAATAACAAAATGGTAAATAGACATAAATAGGTGGGCATGTTTTGTCCTTAACAGCAAGCACCATATGATGACAGATAGTTTAGCGAGTCCACTGTTCCTAGTTGAGAGAGAAGATCATTCTGTTCCAATTAATTGTGTCTTATAATTTTATTTAGATTGTATTAGTTAATTGGATTACAAGTATTTAGTCTTATGTTTTATTTAAGTTTTAAGAGTTAAATGTGTTATTTTGTAATTCAATTGCGGGCTTGACCCAAAGTTAGTTAAGTTAGAGTTAGGTTTAAAGTTTAGTCATCTAATACCCCGACAAAACACCCGTTTTAAAAGGTTAAAGATTTCTTACTTAACCAGTTGATGTTCCCTAAAACAAAATCTTAAAATAAGAGCTTTAAACTTTCTTTAAATAACCCAGACTCTTTGAGATTTTTTAGAAGCAAAAACCCCAAAACCACTCTCACTGGCCGAACACTCGCTCTGGGACCACATGAGCACTCGCTCTTGGCCTAGGTGCGAGCGCTTACCTAGGGACCACACGAGCGCTCGCTTAACCACCTCTTATCCATTGTACAAAACCCAATCGTACGCCTGAACATTTTTACCCGTTGTGTGAATAGTACACGAGCGCTCGCTGCCAACTTTGAAAATTATTGTTAACCCATTATCCACTTTTCCAAACAAAGGCATGCCCCAAGCCCCTATATAAAGTCCCCATTTGACCTTTAGCTCTCTCCTACACCAAAGAAACACTAAAACCTAGTGTAAAGAGTGATTTTGTGAAGGAAGGAGGATATTTGGAGGAGTTGTCATCTTCAAAGGTAGCCCTTGTCCATTTCCATAGCCCTCATGTTGTTCTTACTGTTTTCATAAGTATTTCAACTTCTAGATATGCATTGTTATGGTTAAGTGGCTATTTCTTAAGAAGAGGAAGAAATGTTTTCAAAAGGCTTTAAACACCTCTTTGATTCTTTGTGTTGCATGATAATGTGTTTTTTTATGGTACATGTGTCTATTTAAATCCTAGGAAGAGAAGTACCAACCCAAAGCCTTGGATAGAAGCCTAATACCCATTTTGAGGGCTTCTGGCTGAACCCCAACTCCCTAGCCGAGCGCTTGCCCTAGGGAGCAAGCGCTCGCCCAGAAAAATAGGTCATACGCCCCTTAGCCCCAAATATGTGATCCAAAGGTTTAGCAACTCCCTTTTTGCTATATGGAACCTCGTAGTGTTCTCTAGTACTACTTATAATGATGAGTCGTGTTTCGTTAAAGCAAAGATTCATGATCTTGGAGGACTCGAGTAAGCACACGAGGTAAGTAAACATTTACAAACATTTTCCTTAAAAACATGCGATATGTCAGCTGATTGAGCACGCGTATGATATGAGCATATCTACATTTTTGTATAAATTGGTAACTAGTTGATAAAATGCATTGTATGATATGGTATACCGGTACATGCGGTATAATGGCCATGGGCTTATTATATAGACTTGATTTTATGGTCAAATGTGTGTGTTATATGAGCCTTGGATTCAATTGTTATTTCATGACCGGCACAACCATGCCTAACGGTTGGTCACTACATGACATACATTGCTAGTAGCGTGGGCCACCCGAGGTCAGACTCGAGCGGGCTGCTAGTGTTATGGACGGTATCGTACAGTGGTCAGGGCACTGGCATTGTATAACAGGTCTCTCGGGACAGCGCCAACCTTGCTGAAAAAGGGTAATATCTCGAGTAGACCATATATGATACTTACGATCTATAAATGATTAGTTTTTTGCATTAAAATATTTAGGCAATTGTTGTCGGAAATACACTACCATTTTTATTAACTAAACAATATTTTTACGGTGTATTAACGGAGACAACATCTCTTTTCCATATTTACAAAAATTGCACATTTATTTATGCTTAATAATAATGGGTTGATGTCATACTCTATCGTAAGGTTTGATTACTAAGTTGTTAGACTTATGCGCTTATTACATGATAGATATAACTTAAATTATTGTTGCTGTGAGTTTAGTGTTAGAGATTTGTGTGTACATCAGCACATGAGATCGTTTGTGAGCACGTGTGGATATATGCATGTGTGGGCGCCTGTGTTTGTGCATGTGTATAATAAATTTATATACATATTATAAAACATAAAACATACATATAAACTCAAGATTGAGTTATTTAAGATTCAAGTCAACTTATTCAATTAATTCAAATGATAAAATTTTTACAATAATTTATTTGTTAAAATATATATAACTAGTTGAAATAAAAAACAAAATAAATGGAACTTTGGATACATATATCTATTTATTATTTTCGCATACTGCAGGGAATTCTAAAAACATTTTTATACCTTATAAACCATAATGCAAATTGGTATACGAGTGAGAGTGTAATAGTGGATAGTTTGTATAGCATTACTCTTCCAATCTTTGCGTCCTAAACTTTTGTCTTTGATAGTAGAAAAACCTTTTTTCTCATACAATAATTGAGGCTTTGGAAGTTCGAATGACCAATTCTTATATATTATAATACATTAGTGTTTTTGTGAGTATGCATGGATATATGTGTTGGCGCATATGCATAATAAATTTATGGGAAAAGTACACTTTACTCTCCCAAGTTTGTGGCGATTTTCAATTCAATTTCAATGTTTCAATTTTTGCAATACACCGCCCCCCCCCCCCAACTTGCAAATTTTTTTCAATTCGACCAATGTTATTTCAAAATTCCTATATTGCCCCTAATTTATTTATTTTTTATATAAAAAAAAAGTTAAAAAAAATTTGGTGGCCATTTTTGCCCCCTCCTCCAATTTTTTTATTTATTTATTTATTTTTTTATTATATATATATATATATATATATATATATATATATATATATATAATAGGGGCAATATGAGAATTTTGAGATAACATTGGTTGAATTGAAAAAAAATAAAAATAAAAATTGCAAGTTTAGGGGGTGCATTGCAAAAATTAAAACATTGGTGATCGATGTAGGGAAATTGTAATTTTCCATATATATATATATATAGAAGTTGGGTTTAGATACCTATTTATTATTTTTGCATACAACATGGAGTTTTCAAAACATTTTTATACCATATGGAGCTTAATGCAAATTGGTATAAGAGTGAGTGTGTAATATAGTGGATTGTGTGCATGTATAACATTACTCTTCCAAGATTATAATCTTTTCTCGCTACACTTATGTCTTTTGATAGTAGAAAATCCATTTTTCCAATACAATAAATGAGGCTTTGGAAGTTCAAACGACCAATTCTTATATATCAGAAACATGATTAATCAAAGATACCCAACTTTAATAACAAAATCTTTACTCAAAAGTAGGAGAAAAACTCAAATATTGCTCTATTTGTATTTCATGCATAATATGCGATTTTGAAGGTGGATGTAGACATTTCAATGAATTAATTCTCGGAAAGGAAGAATACAAAATATTGAGACTTGACGCTAAACAGAAAATATTGAAAGGCATGGCTACGTAAATTGTCTTTCAAACTTGACTTAAATGATTAGATAAGACACGTGTAAAAGACTTAGAAGTGTTTTGAAGTAAAAAATGGAGCAAAATGGACAACCTTGAATTTCCTTGATTTCTTTTGCCAACTAATTGGAGCAAAATGGATAACCTTAATTAATTTCAATTAAAAAGAATGGTGAGGTCAAATAAAACAAAACATGAATAATTCCAATACTTTCCATTTCCGGTTCTTTTGGTCCCAGCTTTCATGCAATTTTCATTGTAGGTTGCCATTTGTATTGCAGCTAGAGATGTAAGATGAGCCGTTGTAAACATAATATAATGTTTGAATATTAAATGAGATATACTTGTATAAATTCACTTCAGCTCAGATAAACTTATATAAATTCATATAATTTCAATTTTACAATTTTTTTAGTATTATTTTAATTTTGCAATAAAAACATCTTAAGTAAAAGGGAATTCTATTCCAAATGTGATCGATATAATTTGAATTATTGTTGTTGTGAGTTAAGTGTTAGAGATTTGTGTGTACATGAGTGTGCTTGTGAGCATGTATAGATATATGTGTGTACGTGCATGTTTGTGCATGTGTATAATAAATTTATATATATATATATATATATATATATATATATATATATATAAAACATAAAACATATATATAAATTTGATATTTGATTATTTAAGATTCAAATTAATTTATTTAATTATGTCAAAATGATAAAATTTTAACAATAATTTATTTGTCAAAAAAAAAAAAATTGTGCACATAACTCGTTGAAATTAAAAAATAAAAAATAAAAAAATAGATGGAGGTTGGTACATACCTATTTATTATTTTTTTCATACTTGACTATATATAGAGAGTTCTCAAAACATTTTTTATACCATATAGAGCTTAATGCAAATCAGTAAAGGAGTGAGTATAATAGTGGATTGTGTGTGTAGTATTACTCATCCAAGATTATAATTTTTGCTTGCTACACTTTTGTCTCTGATAGTAGAAGGTTGTTATGTGAATGCTTTCACAAGCACACAACGAGATTGATTGTTAGGTTTTTAGGGTACTTAAACATTTTAGATTTGATACAAGAAACTTAAAAACATTTTCAAACACAAGGTTTAGAATATTTTTCTGTTTACTTTTTCATTATTTCATCATACTAAAATAGAAAATATTACAACCGGTAGAGGTGGAAATAAAAAAAAGTATGATAATCAAATTATATGATTTGATTACCATCAATTACAATCATTCATCTAAAAAGTAATTATTCTATAAGGTAAATATCTTATCATAACATATATTCTAACATAAATAAAATATCATACCATATCATATATTTTTATATATTCTAGGAGAAAATTTACTTTACCCCCTAAAGTTTTAGGAGTTTTTCAATTTGAACCACAATGTTTAAAAATTGACAATGTACTCTCTAATGTTTCAAAAATTTTCAATTCAGACCCTCCGTTATTAATTTTCGCATAATTGGACGGAAATATCCAACGTGCATTTCACGTGAAATTTTGATGTCCTCTATTCTAATTTTACTCTCATTAAAACCTATAAAATTGAGTGACTTTAACCCTATATTCTAATATTAATAAATGTTCAATAAATGTTCCGCCTAAAACTCCATTCTCATAACAAAAGTCACTTTTTCCGATACAATAAATGAAGTTTTGGAAGTTCAAATGACCAATTCTTATATATCATAACTATGATTAATCAAAGATACCCAACTTTAATAGCAACATCTTTACTTAAAAGTGAAGGAGAAACTCCAATATTGCCGTATTTGTACTTCAGGCATAATATGCGATTTTGAAAGTGAAAGTACACATTTCAATGAATTAATTATGGCAAAGGAAGAATACAAAATATTGAGACTTGACGCTAAACAGAAAATTATTGAAAGGCATGACTGCTTAAATTGTCTTTCAAACTTGACTTAAAAGATTAGATAAGACACGTAAAAGACTTGGTAAACTTTTGAAGTAAAAAATGAAGTTTATGTTTCATGTTTCATTCAATATTTTAATGATTCATTGATATTATTTAAAAATATCTACTAAAAAAAAAACTGCAAACAAAAGGAAAACGAAAAAAAAAAAAAAAAAAATCTAGTCAGTAGTCACCCAACACAATATATACAGCCATGCATGAATAAATGAAACTAAAATGAAAGAAAAAAAAAATAGAATAAATGAAACTAAAATAGTCAAAGGTCATTTTATTATTTTTAACATTTAAAATGTGATGGAGCGATTATATTGCATCAAATTGAAAGTTGAGGTGGTAAAATTGTGAGTTTTTAAAATTTGTGAGATCTTCTCAAAATGCGTGGTAATTCAAAAGACTTAATTGAAGCTTTTTCTTTTAAAAAAAAAAAAAAAAGCCCCCAAAATACACTAATAAAGAAAGTCATTTCTTCACGTTTCTGTTGATGCATTCCAAGAGTATAATCTTCACTTGCCTCCAGAGGCGGATACACGCCTGCCCCTGGTAAATTTATTTGAAAAAAAAAAAAAATTTTATGCCCAAATTTTTTAATAGCACCTGTTGAATAAACCAAAATTTCGTATCTCAGACATTTTTAGCCCCTATAAAATTCGGCCTATTTGCAGCTATAGAATAAACCAACAATATAAAGTATTGAGCCTTGAATGCTTATAAAGAGAACTATTTGCAGCGTCACCAGAAATAATTTTTTGGTTATTTGGGTGAGCTAATTTGATGAAAAAGCTTTAAAACCTTCATTTTAGCTTCACCAATTTGATTGATCCAAAAAAAAAAAAAAAAAAATAGCAAGTAAACAGTACTCATCACTATCCACTCACCAAATGATTAAAAACATAGTTTATCTTTCTATTTTTTTCTTTTTTGTTTTTTATCTCTTCTTTTAATAGTTAAAGAAAGATTAACCAAATTTTTGAAAAATAATATATAAATAAAATAATAAAAGTAGATTGTTAAAATAATAATATCATTAAGGATGTTATAAATAAATAAATAATTAAAATAAAAAAATTATATTTTCTCGAAAGGCAGGGCTGCTTAAATTGCCTTTCGAGCTTGAAAAAAGATATTAAAAGACTTAAAAGACTTTTAAAATTCAAAAATGGCCGCTTATTAAAGACTAGAAAGACTTGACCAAAAACCCAAAATAATAATAATAATAAAAAAAAGACTAGAAAGACTTTGAATTGTGCTTAGGCATCGTGAGAAAGGCAAATGTTAAGGCCCAATTTTTTTTGCTTAACAGAAGTTTAATTTTTACCTTCTTTTTTTTTTTATATAAAATAAAAAATAAAAATGAAAAAAATGTTTAAAGCAACCCTATTTATTTTTGGCATTTTATTTATTTAGTATTTTTTTTTAAAAATGAAAAATAGTATTTTTTTTTTTCATAATAATGACATTTTCTTAAAAAAAAAATGACATTATTATGAAAAAATACCATTTTTCATTTTTTTTGAATACTAAATAAAAGAAAGGTAAAAAATAAATAAAATTGCTTCAGACATTTTTTTTACTTTTATTTTATTTTTTATTTTATTTTTTTAAAATAAGACAAAAGTTAAATTTTTGTTGGGCCAAAAAGTTAGATCCTATCATCCCCTCCGTGAGAAAAGCTGACTAATTCAACGACTAGTGGGTGTACGCGTTGCAGCACTTGACTAACCACATCAATTTTTTATTTATTTATTGTGTTATTTACCACATATATCGATCCCAGATTGCATTTATCTACTTAAATAAGATTTTAAGTTAATAAATTTATTTATTTTTCTCTTTCATCTACTAAAAACAAATAAAAAAATTAAATTAAATTAAATTAAACAAAAAAAAGATAGAAAAAAATTATTGTGGTGTACCTTTTAAAAATGACACTCTAAAAAAATAAAATTTTCTTTAAATTTAATTTTTATTTAAAAAGTTCAATAAAAATACTATCAAACAATAATGTAACAATCAGCAAAATTAGACCAAGTCCAACTCCGCGGTTCTTACCAATCAGAGCAATGCTACAAACTTAGCTCTTATATAATTTTTGTACAATTAGGTTGACATAGAATCTTTATAAATCATTGGAACAACTTTGATTAAAAAAAAAACTAATAAATATAATGATTTATGAACACTCTAAATCTACCCAATTTTTAAATTTTACTTTTTCAATTTTTTTTATTTTACAAAAAAAAAAAAATCATATAAGAAATTGAGTTTTTAAATTCCTCTTTTATTAATGGTCATTAAAGTCGCCGTACGTGCATTGGACAAGTCTTCTGCATGTTACAGGATTCCAACATTTTTTTCCATGAAATGCCAGCGTTATCCCCAAGTCATTAGTTTTTTTTTTTTTTTTTTTTTTTTTTAATTTCTATTTTCTTCCTTTTGTTCATTATTGAAGTTTTGTTTTTGGGTTAAATATTAAATTAGTCCTGAAGTTTTATTATTATTAATTTTTTTTAGGGTTTTATTTTTATCACAGAAGGTTTATGTGGTTTTGATAATAAACCAAGTTAGTCTTCTGTCAATCGACCGTTAGTTAACTTAATGGAATTCCACGTGGACCAATCAAATGTTGACACGTGACATCTACTTAATTTTTTTTTTTAAATTAAAAAAAAAAAAGAATTTTCTAAAAAAAATAAAAAATTGCAATTGGCCAAGGGGGTGGCCAGGCCACCCCCATCTGGCCGGATGGGGGTGGCCAATGGGTACTGGGAGTGGTTTCGGCCACCCCCATCCTGCCAGAGTTACCCCAAATTTTTTTTTTTTTTTTTAGAAAATACATTTTTAAATTTTTTTATTTAAAAAAATTAATTAGGTGTCACATGTCAACATTTGATTGGTCCACGTGGAAATCCGTTAAGTTAATTAACGGTCAACTGATGGTGAACTAACTTGGTCTATTATTAAAATCACAGGGACCTCCTGTGATAAAAATGAAACCCTAAGGAGAAAAAATAAAGTAATAAAACCCCATAGACTAATTCAGTATTTAACCCTTTGTTTTTTTAAGGTTTATTATCTAATTGATATTGTTTTTCAAAATTATTAAAGAATTGCAATATCTCTCTATGACGAAAAATATAAACTCTTTATAAAATTAAAAAAAAAAAAAATTTCTCTTAAAGAAAAAAAGGTAATTTATTTATTTATTTTTTTCAAATTTATTAGAGTATGTATATGTTAATGAAAAAAAAAAAAATTATGTCATTTTTTTAAAAAAAATCTTACTAATTATATTATCCAACGAGAACAAACATCCCCAGTACTTTTTTTTTTTTCGCGCTACAAGAGATACTTGCCTTCTATAAAGAGGAAGGCCATAAGATATATATTGAGCGGGAAGATATATCAAAACCTTTGAGTGGGAAGATATATATTGAGTGGGAAGATATATCAAAACCTTTGTTCCCACATATCAAAACCTTTGAGTGGGAAGATATATATTAGGAGTGGTTAGGCGACTTATAAGAGAAATTATTTTTGTACCATTAGCCATGACCAAATGGAAATATGTTGACGAAAAACTAAAAATAGATTTTTCTAACCTTTCTGGTCTGGTTTGGTGCGAAAATATTTTTCTAACACTTTTTTCAAATTAAAAGTAAAAAATACCCCCAAAACACATGATCTTCACAGTTCCTTTGATCAATTCGAAGAGTATAACTATAATTTGTTATAAAATACCAATAAAAAGAGCAAACCTCATGTACAAACTTTTTAGGATGCTCGTTTGGCAATGTACTCTTTTTTCTTTTTCTTTTTTTCTTCTTTTTTCCTATCTATCCAAAAAAGTCACTCATTTTTTATTTTTTATTTTTTACATTTACAAACAACTTTTTTCATTTTTAACTCATAGAAAATTTAAAAATAATTTTACTCACATCAACCCACATTTATATCTTATCAATCTATTTCTTTATCATTTCTATATTGACTGGCATTTTTGCTTGTGGTAGCTTGATAGAGACTACAAAATTTTTATACAATTAGAGCTTCTAGGTTTGAATGGATAAGGACTAAAAGATTTATTGAGTAGTGATTACAAAATTTTATACAATTAGGGCTTTTAGGTTTGAACAGGTAGTAAAAAAAAAAAAAAAAAAAAAGTGAATAGGGCCAAAATATTTTGTTGTTAGGGCCAATAGCGTAAAA
>NC_081546.1:22764407-22791340 GCF_901000735.1 Corylus avellana
ATATATATATTAAAGGTTCACACAAATCAAATTCTCTTTTACTTCCTCCCTAATTCCTCCCTAATGTGATGGATTTTATTATGGAAACATCTTCATGTTCTTCTGTACTGCCCTCGAATATCGAATCTTTGGGATTTGAAAATCTCTCTCATTTGGTCTTATACATAAATTCAAGCTACCTTATAAATTTTAGTATTCTGTCTGCGCTACTAACATTTCATTTTCAGTCCATCAGCTGCATGGCTTTAAATGCATGAGGTACTTTGATGATAAAACCACTGTCAATATGAATTATGGGTATGCTTGTTAATGTGTTTTGGGTTTTTTTTTTTTGTTTGAAAAAAATGTTCTAATGTGACATAATGATGAAAATTATTTTTGTAATTTTAGGAGCGTTTTGTGTTTTGAGATGTTTGTTAATGTATTAGTCATGAAAAAAAAAAAAGAAAAAAGAGGATTTCTTTGGATAAAGATGAAATATTTATTTATTGAAGAAGAGGGTTGGGAGTAGGATTCAGTAGGTGTACATCCTGTGATCAATGCCAGGTGTCTGTTTTGGTGGGTATATGTCAAGCCATCTTACTGACTTTATACACTTTTGATTGGTAGATAGATTGTGTAGCACATGGCCTGTTGCTTTTGATTGAGATCCCAACTGCAGGAATGGTGGGATAGAGTGATTTGCAATTGTTGGAGACACAAAAAAGAGAAAAAAAAATATATATATATATATATATATATTATTGTTAGGACAAATGTTTCATTCAATTTGAGGTGGAGAAAATTTCTCTAATTCAATCACATACGCCGTTAGAGCATGTGATTTTCACTTGCTTTCACTTGCATTTCTAAAAATGCATGTGAAAATTATGTGCTCAAGGACATTTCAGTTTAATAGACTTGGTTGAAATAATTTTCTGTGACTTTAGTTTAGTTTGAAAGAAAATCTTCCTTATTTCTGTGATGCAGGACAATCAGAAATTGAGAAGTTAAAGAGAAGATGACAAATAGTCTACAAATAGACTAGGGATAAAACCCTAGCCCTAACCCTAGTGACACTTGGGTCAATAGCCCACTAAAATAACATAAAGCCCAGCTAAATAGTAAATCAACATAACATATGACAGCCCAAACACACGTGTAATCACCTGCTCGTATCTTGTGTCCCAATCATGCTGACTTCAAAAGATGACAATAATTTACATTTCTGAACCTGTTTCCTGTCGTCTTCAATGATTCTGCTTCTTGGTCGCCAAGAATGGCAATGAATCATGCCGAAAAAGTGGTTCGTTTTCATTGTTTTTGACAGCAAACTCAAAAACATGTAATTTATCTTCAACATGGCAAGCCAATTGAAATCTAGGGTTTCAATGCAATTTGGTTTTGCCCAGATTGGACATACGTGCAAGCACACACAAAGGCATAAAACAAGTTGTGGTGGGGGGTGATTAAGACAGCTAATTAAATTCCCTTCCCCATCCGTGTGGGCTTCAAAACCTTTCTAACGGTGACGGCCGAAAACAGCTCTGGTTTTCTTGCTCTGGTTTTCTTAACAGACAAGTTATCATGTTTTCTAGAAAGATGGAGGCACAAACTAACAAACCCATCATAGCCATGGAAAACATGAAGCACCCCACATGCCTTAGCCAGGAAAATGATGTCTACAATACATATTGGAAAACGATGTTCAAATCTTATTTGTAGACCTTTACAATGTTTGTTTATGTCATGTCATGAATTTATTTATTTATTTTTTAGAAAGTACTAATAAACGAAGCTAACATTGCCGCGTTTTCGTCAATGTTCATTTGACATAAGTTTTCACCATAATATAATAAAGAGTAATGTTAGGTACTATATTTTTATCTTCCTAAAATCCTTCCAAAGCTGATGTGTCTTTTAAATTAAGTTTTAGATGAATTATACTTGAATTTTTTATTAAATAGTGATTTTGAAAGCTACATTGGCTTTAGGAAAATTTTAGGAGGATAAAAAGATAATATCTAACATTACTCTATAATAAAATATGTCTGACCAACAAATGGAGAGATCAATTTTTTAATATATATATATATATATAAAGTAACTAAAGAGGTAGCCAATGGGGTGGGCCAACAACTATTTTACCCTATATTGGGATGATCATCCATCCAAGCTACTCCTACTCATTTGGAGGTGACTGACAACCCATTTACAGGTGAGTGAGTAGTTGACCATCCTTAACGGTCGATGGGGTGGTGTGACCACCTCTGAGGTCTCGACAAGGTGGTGACCATTCTTGAAGGCCCAATTGAAAGTGGCTTCGACCACACCACAGAGCCATCAAGGGTTGTTGCGATCGCCCCTCGCAATTATCATGAATGGTTGTGACCACACCCTTGAACCATCAAGAGTACTTACAACCACTCTTGAAACCATTGGGAGTGGTACAAACAACCCTAAAGGGTTTGAAGGGTGGTCGACCACTCTCTCATACACTAAGAAAGTGATTGGATCGGTTTGGAGTTAGAGACGGATATAGCGGTGGCTCATAGGGGCTATGCCCAACCCCCATTTCTCAAAACTTTTTATTTTTTATTTTTTTAAAGACAAAACTATATATATTGACAAATATATACTATATTTGGGCTAAAAATTTAAGTTGTGGCCCTTATGGACAAAACCCTTTTATTTTATGACCTATTATAAATATCCAAATTTCATTTAAAAACTTATAAAAAGACCCAATCTTAACTTTTAGCAACACATCAATCTATGTAAAATTCCATATGTTGTTATTTGCATATTGAGGTAGGACAATTGAATGGCTCTTTCCCAGCTTTTTGGCATGAAGAACTTAATAGCATTGAGGAATTTTATTGATATTGAAGTGTTCATGAATATTACATGCTGAAATTTTAGAATCTCCAATAAACATATCATATTGAGGTATTTACACCCAGAGATTTTTCCAATTTAAATAAGTTTTCTACGAAAATCATACGTGTAGTGTCCCAGAATTTTCAAAGCTATTTAAATAGATTATTTTGATAAATTTTAATATCCATTGTAGCTAAGGATTTTAATTCTTGGGAAATTTATGAGAGTGGTAATTAGAGAATGGTAATTGGTGAAATAGTATAGGGTTGGTGAAATAGTATAGGGTTGGTGAAATAGTAAAATGAGGGTATAATTGTAAATTGAAGATAGAATGAGGGTATAATTGTAAATTGAAGATAGAATGAGGGTATAATTGTAAATTGAAGATAGAATGAGGGTATAATTGTAAATTGAAGGTAGAATAGTATAGGGTTGGTGAAATAGTAAAATGAGGGTATAATTGTAAATTGAAGATAGAATGAGGGTATAATTGTAAATTGAAGGTAGAATAGTATAGGGTTGGTGAAATAGTATAGGGTTGGTGAAATAGTAAAATTAGGGTATAATTGTAAATTGACGGTAGAATAGTGTTTGATTTTCTCCTATAAATAGAGCTCTTCTCCTTCAGAATTTTCACCACTCATCTCCTCTCCCATCTCTTGCATATATTCTTCCTTCTTCCGCTTTTTACTCGGTCTTTCTTCTTTCTAAGAGTGTTTACTCAGAACGGAGAGAGAAAGGGCGAGACCAAGCGCTACAAGAAAGAAAGAACACAAGAGATAGCGGACTTTAGAAATTAGTTTCAAAAGATATACTAGTGGTGTTAGTTATATTGGAGCAACTTGATTCCTTCATACCACTTTTAGCTTCAGTCTAGAGGTAAGTAAATTCACTACCCCTTCTAAAATTTATTCATGTCATGCTATTTATATATTCTTGTATCAAATTGTAAATGATTATTTTATTTACGTATTATGAAGTTATGTTGCATGCATGAAGGATTTCTAAAAGAATTATCTAGAAAGTTTCTATTTGTTTAAATGCTTTCTAAGCACAACAAGTTTATATTTGGAAAAGTTTCCATTTTAAGAAAAGAAAGTTGAGAAATGATGATGATTATAAGAAAGAAAAATGATGATAAGCCCTCCTACATGTTGCCCTAAGATGCATCAAAAGAAGTACAAAGAAAAGTACAAGAGATGAGATAAATGTTTATGAAATGAGGGCACATGTATGGAGGAGAGTATTTTTGGCCCGAAGATAAGATAAGATGAGAGTTCGGTACCGATACTCGGATGGAGGCGAAACCACTGAAGGAGGCTATGCCAGAAGGTGGTATTCCATCAACTAGACCGTTGAGTGCACCAAGAAAGAGTTAATTGACGGTCGGGCATGGCTGAGGCCACAGTTCAGTGCCATGGTCACAAGGACCCGCAACCCTCGTGCACAGGGGTAATAGTGTACATGGGCCCTATTATGAGAAAATGATACTATATTTTCAACGATGATATGCTATGATGATTTACAAAGATTATTTATAATGATGCATTATGATGATGATTTATAAAGATGATTTACAACGATGATCTATTACTAGATGTAATAGTATGTATATATTACGGGAGATGCAACCGTACATACAGATATTATTATGGCTAGAATTATATTTATTTGCGAAAATGATTTTCAAAACTGAGAACAAGGAGTAAAACTATTTATGGTCGTGGATGTTACTTGCTGGGCCCCCTTTGGGCTCATTCAGTTTTATTTCTTGTTTTCAGGTAGAAAGGATGCTGGAATAGGAGGCCGGAATGGGAATAATTATTAATTTTCAAAGTCTTTTCATATAAGTTATTGTAATGATATGATATTCCGCAACTAAAGTTTAATGTTTTCTAATTTCCGCTTGTAATAAAATCTCTTGAATAATGTTTTATACATTTATTGTATCCTTTAAAATCAAGTACTCTGATAGACCTTATAGATCTTTGCAAGAACTTTTGTTGTAAAAGAAGAAAAGTGGCAAACTCAGCCTTAACGGGCTGGGGATGTTACAATTTTGGTATCAGAGCAAAGGTTATAAGGTTCTGGCAGACTTTTCAAAAAAAAAAAAAAAAAAAAAAAAAAAAAATTGGGGGGTTAATGAGAAGCCACATTCCGGCCAAGTAGAGTGTGCATTGTTGTGTGGTCTCTAATAAATGATGCATGAGCATTTTTCTAATGGTTAATTTTTTGTTAAAAAAAAAAAAAAAAAAAAATCATCTTAGTGTGATTAATTTGGAGGATTTTATTATTGTGATCATGTTAATGACGGAGATGAATTTTTATTTTATAGATAGGTTGTGATCTATAGTATCTGCCTATTTGGATTTGCGGCAGTTTTCTAGAGTATCGATTGATAATGGTATATTTTAAGGTGTCTCGAGGATTTAGAAAAGATTATTGATCATGATTTAAAAATCGTATGATGATTTTATAGATTTAGGTTGCGAGATGATTTGTGAAATTAACTTGGTGACAAAATGGTTTTATGGATTTAGGTTGTGAGACAAATGGTGTAAGTGACTTAGTAACGAATGGTCTTATGGATGTCGATTGTGAAATGATTCTTGAACTGAATTAATGATATAAGAGTTTATATGAGTTTTTGGTAATGGCTAAGGTTTGGTCGATGACAATAATGATACTATGATTGATGTTATAATATATGGATTGATGAATAAGGATTACGTAGTGGCATGAAGTGAATGCCTAAGTATTGCAGGGATAAATGCAAATGAGGTATACCCTAGAATCTATAAGATATTTTGATATATAAAGTTGTGGTTTAAGGATTTTGATATTTTCAAATGATTGTGATGACTTTAAGGTACAATTCATGAAATCTTTGAGGTGATTCTTAGAATTTGAGGTGCTAGGTTTTCTGTAATTGAGGTAAATTATATTGAAGTGATGCTTAAAGTTTTGAGGATGAATTGATGCTCCTAGGTTGTGGATAATATTTAAATTTTGAGGCATTAGTGGATATGAAATTATGAGAAATTTTAGTTACATGCCAAAGCTTTTGATATAATTTTCTTTTACTAAGTAAAGATAATGGATTATTATTCTTGAGGTAAATTGAAGCATAAAGGTAAGAGTTGAAAGACAATATGATACAGTGATATAATATAGTGACATGATCTAAATTTCTCTTATAAGATATATGTTCAATGATATTAAAGTATTTTAGAGGTTGATAACATGTGATGGTGCATACTTAGATGTTTTATTGAGTGATTAACTTTTTAAACAGATTGTTTGTTTAAAGGAAGTTATTACAATGACAGAATGATTTCATAATGAATATTGAATGAGCACTGAATGATTACGAAAAGAAATGTTTGGAGAACAAGCTCCTTATAATATTACATACCAGTGTCCATAAAAAAAAAAAAAAAAAAAAAAAAAAAAGAGAAGGGAATTTGTTGCATAAAGAGATACGTGGTAATGATGAGCAGATGATTCCTCAGAGCTGCTCCAGGAAGATTATTTCTGCACAGAGAAAACCTAGTATGAGCAGAATCGTATATATTTATATAATTGAATTATCAAAGAGAATATTTATTTCTAATGAGGTACCTGACTAGAGCGTGTGCGGAGAGACTTGCAACACCCCTGAACATCGACCCGGAGTTTTTCGTGCTGTCGCTGGAGACGTTCGGTATTCTTCTCCATTTCTAGCATCTTTGGTCCCAAGTATTCTGCGTAAGATAACATCATCTTTTTCAGCTGAGTATTCTCCTGCTTCAAATCCACGTGTTTTCGTTTGTAGTATTTGAGCAGTCGCTGTAAGACCCCGATTTGGTTTCTTGAGACTTTCAGCTCAACATTTCTGGCACTCAAACGTTGTGCCATGTCAGAAACTGAAGCAGCACCTTGGATACTGAATGCCAATGAGTTATTAATAGCATCAGTATCCGACCTATCAGCTAAGAACGTTTGATCCCGTGGAATTACGAAACCTTTGGCCACTGCTACAGCAGTAGAATCATGGAGCATGACAGAATCGTGAATAGTGATAGGACGATTGTCAAAGACAAAAGTTGGCTGCCATACGTTAGGATATGCAGCAGGTTCATTAGGGTGTGTAACAGGTACGACGGGATGAATAGCAGACACTTCAGGGGGAACAACAGGCACCTCCGGTTGCACGTCAGGCATAACAATGGGTTGTGCTGCAGGAGCAACATTCAAATCGAGGTTGTTAACGGATGATGATGATACTCCCATATTTAGGAGAGTAAGGAAAAATAGTTGAGAATACGAAGAAATTGGGAGAGATGAAGTACTGAGAAGAGACTAAGCGTTAGGAACTGAAGAAATTTTGTGAAGTTTCTGGAAGCAGCAGACGAGTGGCTTTAAAGGAATTTTTCACTTCAGGTGAAATAAACAGTAAACAACAAAGCGTTAGGCGACCTCGGGCCGCGATGGAAATTTTGTCAAAAGATCCCGTGGAAGTAGGATCTTGTCTCCTGTCATAAATTCGACTGAGCTCATTTTTCAAACCCACTGTTCAATCAACGACTTCAAATACCATGCGTGGGCAACTGAATGAATTGTCATGCCAACGCGCACCACGCGCTCGTTCATTACCAGAAATCTTTCCTATAAATTCCCACCTCTTTCTCCATTGCAACACATGCCTTCTGATCATACCCCTTCGCCTGAAATCTTCTGTTAATAGCCTTCCATACAATGAAAGCTCGACTTTTCCTCCTAGTTGAGCGTATCCTCAAGAGAAAAATGCAGCCTCACGACTTGATTCACAAACCCAACTCCTTATACTCTCAGTAGTAAACCATTGAAGCAAGATTATCGTTGATCATGTCCTGATGAAGCAAGATTATCCTTGATCATGCTTCTCAGGCTAAATATCTCTCTTTCCTTCTCAGTCTTCGTAAATGACAGAAGAGAGAGAGCATCCGATGTGGGTATTTTGAAAGTCTCACATACATGCCATGTCCTGAAATGCTTTTCAAATCTTCATTTCTAGAAAGCAACAGGACTATCTTTCTCTCTTTTCTCTTCTTGACCTTGCAAGACCCAAGGGAGAGAAATTATAACATGAGTGTTTTGGGACATCCAGCTTGGAAACTTACCCATATCCTACTTTGCTTGCTTATCAATTTCATCTCTAGAACGCAGCAAGCACAATATGTATTAGTCAAGAATGGATGAGAATCTTACATTTGATGTAATCGTGTATTTCGTTTGAGTTGAAATCATAATTACGAGTTTCTATTGTTGAGTTATGATTTATCAAGTAAAGATGTAGTACTGAAAGATTTTCGCTGATATTGTAGCATCAACACAAAAGTTGGGATGAGAAAATAGAAACGGTTGTGTATTTAGAATGAATCGAATTATGATGTCACTTCTGAGGTATATTCATGTAATGATGTTTTTGGAAAATATAAACTGTAGAATGTTGGTGCTATTTACTTTTACAGGTTTATGATGGTGAGAAGTTAATAATTATTAGAGCATCATATTAAAATTTCGTATGCATGATTTGGAATACTGAGATACTAAAGAGAATATAGGCGGGGATGATTTTTACACCTTTTTGATAAGATTGATTAAATTAGATCGAGAGAATTATTGCAGGCTTGAAATGAGGACTATGATGATTGGAGGTATGAACTATTGATCACATGATTTATTAATTTGATGTTTAAACCTTGATTGTAGACTGTTGATGAATAACTCGATTGTTGTTATTGAGGTTGGAAAGAAACAATGGAAAAGATTTTGAGGTAAGATTTTAGTGTGAATTGATGAATGATTGCAGAAATTGAGACTTTAGACTGTGAATAAGATTTACTCATAGAAGAAGGAGATGGAATTTCAATATGATAAAAGAGAGTAAGCTTTGATGAAGGATTGAAAGGAATATTATCTGAATCCCTCAACTTGAAGATTGGACGATAATATTATAGGTTTTAATTTCGAGGACGAAATTCTAATAAGGAGGGAAGATTGTAGTGTCCCAGAATTTTCAAAGCTATTTAAATAGATTATTTTGATAATGATGTTATTTTAATATCCATTGTAGCTAAGGATTTTAATTCTTGGGAAATTTATGAGAGTGGTAATTAGAGAATGGTAATTGGTGAAATAGTATAGGGTTGGTGAAATAGTAAAATGAGGGTATAATTGTAAATTGAAGATAGAATGAGGGTATAATTGTAAATTGAAGGTAGAATAGTATAGGGTTGGTGAAATAGTATAGGGTTGGTGAAATAGTATAGGGTTGGTGAAATAGTAGGGTATAATTGTAAATTGAAGATAGAATGAGGGTATAATTGTAAATTGAAGGTAGAATAGTATAGGGTTGGTGAAATAGTATAGGGTTGGTGAAATAGTAAAATGAGGGTATAATTGTAAATTGACGGTAGAATAGTGTTTGATTTTCTCCTATAAATAGAGCTCTTCTCCTTCACAATTTTCACCACTCATCTCCTCTCCCATCTCTTGCATATATTCTTCCTTCTTCCGCTTTTTACTCGGTCTTTCTTCTTTCTAAGAGTGTTTACTCAGAACAGAGAGAGAAAGGGCGAGACCAAGCGCTACAAGAAAGAAAGAACACAAGAGATAGCGGACTTTAGAAATTAGTTTCAAAAGATATACTAGTGGTGTTAGTCATATTGGAGCAACTAGATTCCTTCATACCACTTTTAGCTTCAGTCTAGAGGTAAGTAAATTCACTACCCCTTCTAAAATTACTTCATGTCATGCTATTTATATATTCTTGTATCAAACTGTAAATGATTATTTTATTTACCTGTCATGGAGATATGTTGCATGCATGAAGGATTTCTAAAAGAATTATTTAGAAAGTTTATATTTCTTTAAATGCTTTTTAAGCACAACAAGTTTATATTTGGAAAAGTTTCCATTTTAAGAAAAGAAAGTTGAGAAATGATGATGATTATAAGAAAGAAAAAAGATGATAAACCCTCCTACATGTTGCCCTAAGATGCATCAAAAGAAGTACAAAGAAAAGTACAAGAGATGAGATAAATGTTTATGAAATGAGGGCACATGTATGGAGGAGAGTATTTTTGGCCCCAAGATAAGATAAGATGAGAGTTCGGTACCGATACTCGGATGGAGGCGAAACCACTGAAGGAGGCTATGCCAGAAGGTGGTATTCCATCAACTAGACCGTTGAGTGCACCAAGAAAGAGTTAATTGACGGTCGGGCATGGCTGTGGCCACAGTTCAGTGCCATGGTCACAAGGACCCGCAACCCTCGTGCACAGGGGTAATAGTGTACATGGGCCTTATTATGAGAAAATGATACTATATTTTCAACGATGATATGCTATGATGATTTACAGAGATTATTTATAATGATGCATTATGATGATGATTTATAAAGATGATTTACAACGATGATCTATTACTAGATGTAATAGTATGTATATGTTACGGGAGATGCAACCGTACATACAGATATTATTATGGCTAGAATTATATTTATTTGCGAAAATGATTTTCAAAACTGAGAACAAGGAGTAAAACTATTTATGGTTGTGGATTTTACTTGCTGGGCCCCCTTTGGGCTCATTCAGTTTTATTTCTTGTTTTCAGGTAGAAAGGATGCTGGAATAGGAGGCCGGAATGGGGTGGGAATAATTATTAATTTTCAAAGTCTTTTCATATAAGTTATTGTAATGATATGATATTCCGCAACTAAAGTTTAATGTTTTCTAATTTCGCTTGTAATAAAATCTCTTGAATAATGTTTTATACATTTTTCGTATCCTTTAAAATCAAGTACTCTGATAGACCTTATAGATCTTTGCAAGAACTTTTGTTGTAAAAGAAGAAAAGTGGCAAACTCAGCCTTAACGGGCTGGGGATGTTACAAACATAGGACACTAAAAATAATTTATAGTTCAACCAAATTAATTAATAAGTTAACGAGCTAACATAAAAAATTGAACATATACATATACAATATTCTATAAACCCATACATTACAATAATCAATTTTATATACATATACAAAATTTGAACATATAATTACAATATTACTGTAGAGAACAACAAAAACTGTCAATATATATGTATATATATATACCAGCTGATCGTTTGGCGAAAAATACGTGAGACATTAGTTGGCGGCCGGAGATGACTTCGCCGGTGGAGAGAGAAGACACGCGCAGTACTGGGGTGAGGTGGCGGCCTGCTACGAAATCTGTCTCTGAAGGTGGAAAGTTGGAGAAAATATTGAAGAGATGCTAGCTGGAAAATGTGAGGAGAAGAGAAATTTTTTTGATAAATATGGGGGAGGAAGAGCGCGTGCTGCACTTCGGAGAAGAGAGAAATGGAGGAGAAAAAAGAGAAATTTCGGAGAAGAAGAAGGACCATGCGCTTCTGAGGAAGCGCATGGTCCCGAGGCACTTTAGTAACGTGCCACGTTAGGCACGTTACTATATATATATAAAGCTTTATATTAATATATACTTGCAAATGATTAAGCTTAATATAAGTACTTAATTGATATATTATAGAGCATATAATTAATACTTCCAATTAATAAGCTTTATATTAAGCTTATTAATTGATAATTAATTAATTAAATATGCGTAATATTACACATGTGGCATACATGCGTATATATTTCCACCATGCATGTTCAAGGCTTGCATCGACCAGTTCCCTTAATTTGGTTAATTAGTTGATAGGATTAATCTTAATACTTAATGTATATCCTGACTATGAAATAAAGCATGGTGTTAATGTTATAGAGCTTATAGCGTTTAGCATATATATGCTTCACACATAAGAAGTAGTGATGCCTTTAGTGTTATAAAACACAAGCACTAATGCATGTTCTTTTCTAAAGGTAATCTAGATCATGATCATGTTCTTTTCTAAAGGCACTAAGCCCCAATATTATTTTTCTTGAAGTTATTAATAATAAAATGAATTAATGTCAACAAAATAATTTTGTTGACATTAATTAGAATGAACTAATTAATGCCCCAATATTAATTAATGTCAACAAAATTATTTTTATACAAGAGTACACTTGTATAAAAAATACACTTATCATCTAGCAAATAATACAAAGAGTGCCTGAAAATTTTTTACAAATTTTAAGCAATTGGCAACGTGTTAGCATGCCACGTTACCAAAAATAATGGTAACGTGTCTTGGCTTAACATGTTATAATTTTGTGATGTGGCAATAAACTAATGAACAGTTGCCACGTTACAAAACTCATTATTTTTTGTAGTGAAAGGGTGGTTCCCCTACAACAGACCTAAAAACGAAAGATAACGGTGCAAGGAAACGAACCAAAGTAAGAAATGGGCCAAATAAATAGCTCGGTCCTCTCAAAGGGATCGCCCAAAGCGGTTTTAAAGACAAAATGAACACAAAAAGAATCACAAACCTCAAGAGGTTCATAAACCCTAATTACAAAGAACCTCAAAAGGTCAAAACCCATCTATACCCCAACAAAGAACACTATCAACCACCCAAACAAAGTCGATTCAAGAATAACACTGGTAAGATCCAAATCTAGAACCAAAGAAAATTGAGTGCTGTCTCCGGAAGCACTAGTCTCCACTGCAAATATCAGCCCTAAGTACAAAGGGGGACTAAAACCCACAAAACCAAGCAAAACAACAGAAAATTCAAGGAAACAAATTATGGGAAAAATGAAAAACTAAAACCAAGCGGAAATATAACAAAAAACCCAACAAACAACAAAGATGGCAGTGATGAAGGCAAAGGAGCGGCCGGATGAGACTATTGACCGGGTGTGGGGATCACGCACTGGCGCATGAGATCGTCTTTGCAATTGTGTTTGAAAAATAAAATTCTTATGTAAAAAATTGTATTTTGACAAAATTTTTATTTTTAGGCTTTGTCAAAAATATATTTTAACTGCTTTAAATACTAAAAATATTTTTTAGGCTCTTTAAGGTAATTTCTTACCTGCTCTGAGAAAAATTTGAAAGACAATTTGAGCAGCCATACCTTTCAATAGTTTTCTGTCTAACGTCAAGTCTCAATATTTTGTAATAATTCATTGAAATGAATAAATGTAAAGTTTGAACTCATGGCATTACTGATTTTTCTTAAGGGTGAAGTAAAATCGCATGCCGGCGTGCAAAATTATTATTATTATTTTTTTTTTGCATTAAAATATTCAAAAACCTTCCTGAAACCTCCATGCATTGGGAGTGATTAAGACAATGACTAGTCACCTGTGACAATGACTAGCCACCCAGCAGGATATATAGTCAAAATACAGACACATATGCGTGGAAAGAAAAAGAAACTACGTACTGTGATGGACAAAAGAAAAAAACAAAACATGTAGAAGGAGACTTGGGCAATCCAATGTAGTGCGACTTAAATGACCATTAAAACAATGTTGTGAACAAGTCTCCGATTGGAGAGGACGACGTCGAGTTGGACTTGGTCTTTGTTCTGCTGATTGAATGCCACGTTGTTGTTTGAGACAATAAACAGTAGGCTGGTGTCGACCAAACAACTTATGTCCACAATAAAATCTTATTTAAGCAGATAAATGCAAACCGGCATCGATGTTTTCTGGTATATTTAATAGTCTTCTGTTACGTTGTCTATTCACAATTCAAAGCAGATAAATGCAAACCGGCATCGATATTTTCTGGTATATTTAATAGTCTTCTGTTACGTTGTCTATTCACAATTCAAAGTCTTTTTATCTAGTTGTGTACGCTTGTAAGTATTGTGCTTGATATTAAAAAAATATAAAAGAAAAAATATTTAATATACCTAAATAAATTTTAGTCTATTAACTTAAATTTTTGAGCTAAAATTATGCTTAATTATGTATATTAATATACTCTTAATAAAAATTTAATAAGCGCTTTATCTCCCAACATCTAGTCTTTTTAAAATTCTTCTAAATCTTTTTGTATCTTTATATCAACCTCCAAATGCAACTTAATGAAGTGGAATAAGATACTTTCCGTTTCATTAAAAATGAAGAATATCCATCCTCTAAAATATATTAATAGAGTATTCTCCATTTTATTTGAAATAGTAATAATGCTTTTCAACTTAAGCAAGCATCCCTTTCATTACGCGATAGAAGCATTCAAGGCTCAATACTTTATATTGTTGATGTTTGACAAGAAAAATTTTAAAACCAACTCCCCCTGATATCCTCATGATTAGGACATGTCATGTGTGCTAACAGTATTCCATGACATTTTATTAAGTGACTCTGATTAGAGGCGAAGAGCGGGAGTCGAGGGGAGTGATCAATTCTGGATCGGAATCCCCGGCAATGCTAAAACAATTGCCCATCAGCAATGTTAAAAATATGGATCGTTGGATATATCCTATGACTATCAACACGCCACGTCAACGTTTACTTTCAAATTTTAAACCAAAATTTAGAGAAACTACAAAAAAATACCGCTTCTTTTCTTTCTATTCCCTCCGTCGTTTTCCCCGCTATTTCTAATCTTCTTCTTTCTTTCTTTTCCCATTTTCTTGCACAGTTGCACTTGTTTGCCGGACCTGATAACCATTTGAACTTAATGTTAAGCTTTAGACTACTCCTCTAAATAATCCGATCCTCTGCAGAATCAAATTAAAGGGCGTATTCTTCTTATTTAAACTTCAGGGAATCTAATAGGTCATGATGTACACGAAGACTCAGTCCCAAATATGTGGCATTATAGGCGTGGGAGTGGAGAGGAGTTGTCCAATGAGCAAGGAGGACTGGAGCACATATAAAAACCATTTAGTCCTTTCCTCTGTTTTAGCTTTATAAAAACAGAGTGTAACAGAGTGGGTTGCCCACGTTGTGGCTGTAGTGTGTGTGGATTGTGTATAATGTAGTTCAGTATATAATGGGTAGTAGAATCTGAGCTGTGGTTTAACACCCACCCACCTACATTGAACTTCTTTTTAAGTTAATGAAAGCCCAATCAGATGGGTAACTGAGGAAACAATTTTCAAACATTGATTTATGATTTTAGAAATTGAGAAAAACTGATGTTGGGCACTACTTGTTCTTTCGGGTTCAATAAAGACGAGCTGTTGAATCTCTTGCCATCCATCTGGATGTGTTGAAAGAAGTATGAAGATGAAAAATGCCTCATCAACTATGCCCAAGTTTCTGTCGCAGACTAACTGGCGCAAAAGGTCTGTCTCACAATGCCTACACTAATAGCATTTCTCACCAGACCAGTTGCAGAAAGTGCAAGAAAATGGAAAAAGAGAGAAAGAAGAAGATTAGAAATAGTGGGGAAAACGACGGAGGGAATAGAAAGAAAAGAAGCGGTGTTTTTTTTTTGTAGTTTCTCTAAATTTTGGTTTGAAATTTGAAAGTAAATGTTGACGTGGCGTGCTGACTGTCATAGGATATATCCAACTATCCAGATTTTTAACATTGCTGATGGGCAATTTTTTTAACATTGCCGGGGATCCCGATTCATCAATACCCCCTCACCTCTCAAAGATTACACATACTTCTCGTAGGATTCCTTCACATATTCTTGTTGCCTATCCTTAACAAGGAACAACTCATTAGGGGGCAAATTTTTTCAACAGTAACTTGAGTTAACCATATAAATATAATTTCAATATTCATAATTTTTAAAACAGAAAATAAAAATAAAAAAGAACATAAAAAATCGCACACCTAATCAAAATGTCAAATTGATAAAAATTTCGTCAGAATTCCTTCAAGCTTCGAGTTAATGTACACCAAGTACTATTTGGTTTTTTTCTTTTTTCTTTTTTTTTTCTTATTATTCTTTCGAGTGCTAGCTTCGAGTTAACATGGAGTGCTTAGTTATATTTTTTAATTAATTTTAATTCAATTTTTTTTTTTTTTTCATTCAATAAAAAAAATCTTGACCCCATAAACATAAATCCTGCATATACCATTTATAATGATTCAAAAAAAACAAAAAAACGCAACTTACATCTTTACTATCATTCTAAAATGATTAATCAATTTAAAATTTTCTTAAATAAAACGCAGTTTTACCTAGTAAGTAAGCAATATGAGACATATATTGATATATGATACCCATGAGCATTTCTTATAAACATACCATTAACTCTCTATGTGGGCTATATATATTCATATTCCTTTCATCTTATAATTAACTATGGAAATCATCACTTGGCAATCTTTTCCTACTAAACCAGAAAGGTTAGAAAAATCTGTTTTCACTTTTTCGTAAACACCTTTCTGATCTTTCTAGTTATAAGCAAAACATGGGATTTCCATTTGGTCATGGCTAATAGTACAAAAATAATATCTCTTATAAGTCGCCTGACCGCTCCTATAAAATCATATCTTCCCACTCAAGGCTTTTGATATATAAGGAGTGCAACTTTTTTATCTACTTGCACGAAAAGAAAAGATGTAGGCATAAACTATTAGCACAGAAAAAAAAAAAACAAAAAAATGCTTTTAAAGTCTTTTTTTTTTCAAGAAGTTATTTGTTTCCACCAATTCTAATCAATTGGCGCACATTGAGTTATAAGCTTATAGCAAACATTTCTCAAAAATACAATGTAACCAAGAAAACCTCGAGTTTAATTGCATTTTACACAAAAAAAAAAAAAAAAAAAAAACTAGAATACCCTCAGAGCTTTTATTATAGCAAGGATAAAACACGAATTTTAAAATTGCAAAAGGATTATGAGAGAGATAGAAGAAGATAAATTAAAGTGTATAAAACTGGTATGAAGTATATTGTGTTAATTTAGCAATTTTAATGTATGTTCATTAACAGGCTCTGTTAATGTATTTTCGAAATTAACAAAAAACATAACTGTTAATTCAACTGTCATTAAAATCTAACCATTCGACAATGGTATACCTAACTGTCAGAAAATAACTGTTAATTCAATTGTTATGGCCTAATCAATAACACAAAGTTTCTAAATTAGCTAGTCAAATTCCTCTATAGTCCTAAATATGCTCCTAAATAATGGCATAAAAAGTTTAATAAATAAAGCTATGATTGCAAATGATTTTAAAATATATGAATCTGATAAGTGTTTTTAGAATAAGTCTTATAAAAATTAAGAAGTCATTATATGTTTATCTATTGATTTTTTGGTACTGATAGTGATAGTATTAAAAATACAAAGAAGTTTTTGTCTCTCTCTCTCTCTTTCTATATATATATATATATTAAAAATACAAAGAAGTTTTTGTCTTCTATATATATATATATATATATATATGAAAGACTTGGAGAATTGCTTACGTGATCCTTGGTCAATTATTTTTTCTTGAATAGTTTGGCATTTATTTTATTTTATTTTTTATAATGCTGCCGGCTTGATATTTTTTGGAAAAATTATACTTTACCGCTCTAAAGTTTGGGGCGATTTTCAATTCGATCTCCAATGTTTCAATTTTTGCAATGCACCCCTTAAATTTTCAATTTTTTGCAATTCACCCAATTTTATCCCAAAATGTTCATATTGTCCCTAATTTTTCATTTATTTATTTTTTTAATTTTTTATTAAAAAAAAAAATGAGGGTGCAAAAATGGCCAAATGGCCGGCCACCCCAAATTTTTTTAAAATTTTTTTATAAAAAATAAAAAATAAAATAAAAAACTAGGGACAATATGTGAAGTTTGCGATAAAATTGGTCAAATTGCAAAAATTTGAAAGTTTGGGGGCTGCATTGTAAAAATTGACACATTGAAGGTCGAATTGAAAATCCCCTCAAACTTTGAAGAGGTAAAGTGTATTTTTCCCATTTTTTTATATAATCTTGTAATGGTGGGAAAGGAATTTGTGTTGGTGAGAGAGGAATTTTTGTATTGCGAACAATTTGACATTTTTTGTTGATGCAGATAGCTTGATATTTGTTATAGGAGTAATTGTAGTGCCCCAAGTAATTACTATGCTATGACTAGCATAGTTTTTTTTGAAAAATATGGAACTTCCATTGATGAAATTTCAAGAGCATACAGTTCTGAAAAATCATACCCAACTATGAAGGTTACAAAGTCATAAAAATGACTTCAAGCTTCCGCTAACCTATGTACAATTACATTTAAGAAACAAATCTGCTTCGTGCATACTAGATCTAGGACACGGATAGCCCAAATACAGAAACAAAAATAAAAAACAATAGAAACTAAAAATCCGGCCGAAAGAGTTAAGCCTTCATACCGATCTACTTCATCTTCAACCCGAAGGCCATGACAACAAATTCATCCTCAACCCTAAGGACAAGACAAATAAAATAAAAAACAAAAAACAAAACACCCCACAAGTAGTAGCGGAGGAGCACGACATCATAGACATCCCTTTGGAAAACAAACCTTGGCCGAAGAAAACGATCAGATCTAAGGTTGAAGAGACTAGATTTGGATCTAGATCCAGATCTACAAACTAGATCTAAAACAACCCCCCAGAAATGAAGACCGAATGAGACTACAGAGAAGACACCGAGCACTGCTACCGTGAAAGGGAAGGAGGAAAGATCTAGTATAGATATTCCCTCCTCTTGAAGTTATTCTTGGTGTTGTCTAGAAGAAAAGAGTATGATTTGTTTAGTTGAGGGGTTAGCAAGATTTCATGATTCATTAGGGTTCGTTGGCAAGAAGATTTTGGTATTTTGGGTATTCTCTGAACGTTCGCAGGGGGACCATCGAACGTTCGCTCTGCCACCCTAGACCCATCGAGTAATAGTACATCGAACTTTCACGGGGAGGACCACTGAACGTTCGTTGACTAAAATTTGACCCACTAGGTAGTGATAGAACGTACGCCGGGCAACCCCTGAATTATTGTGCAACCACCGAACGTTTGATGACCTGTAGGTTGTAAGAGCAGCGCCCTTAACTTTTCCCAACCCTATAAATACCCCTTCTCACGCCCTTTCTAAGACTCATTCCACCCTTTGAGCCCTATAAAAACTCTACTTAAGTATTTTGTGAGTTTTGAGAGGAAGAATGAAGGTTTCTTGAAGATCATTGTTCTAGAGAAGTAACCTTCTTGACTTAGTTTGTTATTTATCTAGTTTTTATTCTGGATAAGTGTTTTCCATAGCTTGGTTGTTCATTTTGGGCTTATGTTTTTGTTCTAGATTTTAATCTTAGTTTAAACATGGGTTAGAATTTCATTCTTGTTGGACATATTTTGTTCAGCATAGAGATATTATTTTGGTATAAGAATATGTTAAGAATCTTGTTATGACCTCAAGACTTGCTTAGAAGTTGTTAGAAGGTTGTTTAGTTCGAAATGAGTTTTCTGTGCAGAAGCGAACGTTCGCACCTCTCTAGCCAAACGTTTGACTTAACTTGTCCGAACGTTCGAAGGGTAGGAAGGAACTCTAGTTGAACATTTTTAGGTCTAGGACCCGTTTTAGCTCAAATTTAGTATTGATGATAGGTCTTTTCTTAGATTTGGAGAGTGTAGAACACCTAGATGAATATTTGGAGAGCCTTACAACACCAGTGAGTACAAACTCATATAAATATTTGTTGTTATATTTCTCGCATTGCACAATTATTTTATATGTATCAAATATGTATCTTTATAATTCTCATGAAATACATTTTAATCCACTATGAACTCAATTTTGTGAAAACGTGTGTTGCTTAAGCAAGATAATGAACACAATGAGATTTGTAAGAGCATATTCGTAGTCAATTTTATTTTTCATAAGGGGGAGGCCTTGCTCATTATATATATGCCTCGAAGAGGAGAAAACAAAAAAAGGAGTACAAAAAAGCTCCCAAAAAAATTTAGCAAATTCCAACAAGCTAGTCCCTCCTAATTTCAAGTTAATTACAGAATCTCTGTAATCCAATTCCTAGTTTCTTGAGAATTGTTAGTGAGGCCTTGGGATGCATTTATATGAGATTATCGTGAAGTTTAGAGGGGCTTTGAGATGTGGCCTTGGCTAGTTGGTTAGGGTTGGAGAGAGCGTATGATTTTTTTTGTTTTTTTTTTTTGGAGATTTGATCTAATGACCTTTATTTTATAAGACGTAAATTTCAATCGATTGAACCACCCCTTGAAGATGAGGATATAATTATTTAGTTGGCTATGAATTGAGTGAAGGTAACAATATATTGGGTGCCATGTGAAGGCCGAGAGATACAGAGGATGGGTCTTTGGCTCCAAACCATTTCTTTCTTCTTCTTGGCTATTGTGAAAAAAGTGTTAATGGTTCTAAATTTAGTGGTTGTCAATAAGATTAATGATTTTTGACATAACGTGCAAATTCGATACAAACTCAATACAAAATGATTGATTTCTATTGATTCAGACCTCGAAAATGAGGTTAAATTATTGGTTCCTAGCTGAAAACTTGACTTAAAGTTATTGCATCCTATTGTCAACACCATCACCCGGGTTGGGAGGGGGCAAATGCCTCTAGTGGCTCATCTAAATTTTATTTACCCAATGTATTCTTTCCTCTCTTGCCCACCTTTGAAAAATAAAAATTTCTTATTTTTAGCTAAATGATTTTTACCAACTGTGGTCACGACAAAAAGCTCAAAGCATGAGAAATTCACATCATTATCGTATATAGCTTTATTATACTATAGCCATGCAACTCAAAAAACTTATAGTCCATTTGTTTAGGAAAATTCTGAATTAATACTTTGAATTATGTGCTTGAATGCAGATAACTCATTTGCTTCTTTTAATAAGGAAATATTAATTCTGCTAGCTTGGTTGTATCTAAATAGTTTTTTCAGTAGTTCAACTTATTACCTTTGATAACCAGCTTGAAACATAAATCCTTGACACGTGTTTTAGTGACAAATACGCAATACTCAAACAAATTGGATAGTTCACTGAAAAAGATGGTAGAGATGAAAAAAGATTGTTTTAATCTTACTCTCTGTTAATTAAAATCTTGGCACCACTGCTACCGCACACCACCCAAACCAAAAATTATAAGCTACATCGAAACATGAAAAAGAAAAACTCATAGGCTTCATTTGTTTCGGCATAAAATGATTTCTTGAAAATATTTTCCGTATTTTCGAGTGTTTGGTACAACGTAAAATAATAGTCCTTTTTTGGAAACCATCAACCATTTTTTGAATTTAAACATCTAATTTTTAAATCGACAAACCCAGTTAGAACCCAACTAGGACCCACCCTGGACCTCGACAACACCCACTTAAGACCTTGCCGGGACCCGACAAGGACCGCGTTGGGACCTGCCCTTGACCCCCCCAAGACCCCGCTGAAGACTTGATTGGGACCCGCCCTGAACTTCGCCAAGACCAGACATCAAAAAATGATTTTCAGTATTTGACTTGTACGAAATGTCACAAATTATATATATTTTTCGTACAGAAGTTTTAGGGGTAGCCACGGAATAAGCATTGGAAGTACAGTGGCTCAAACCCAAAAGTTATGGAGGAGTTTCCAGGCTCTAGGTGACATAGCCTTTGCCTACTCATTTTCTGTCATCCTTAATGAGATTCAGGTATTTTTTTAATTTTTTTTTCACTTAAATACATAGTTATATTAAGAAAAAATAAAATCTAAAAAATTTAGGAAAAACTTCACTTACCCTTTAATGGTTAAGCACTTTGCAATCTTACCCTCAATATTTAAAAAAATTGTGATTTACCGTACGCACCAAACACTGTAAAATGTTTCTAAGAAATTATTTTTTGCTGAAAACATTTTTCGATGAAAAACATTTTACGGAGCCTAATAGTAGAAATCAAATCTGTCACCATCCCACGAAATCCTCTACCGTTGATCTTGCTAAATCAAAATGCCCAATCTTGGCCTTGGAATCAACATTCAAGAGAATAAACTCAATATTTGGGAGGAGGGGGTTGCGTTGGTGAGCTTGATTTTGTGGGAGTTGTGGATGGGTGGGAAGAGCTTCATAAAATAAGTAGACATTCTGTAAATTTTGGTGGGGGCACACAATAGGATAACCTCAAAAGGTCTAAAATGAGTAACGCTCCTTCAAGACGGGTAGAACCACAACTTAACTTTTAGCTCCATCAAGAATATAGTCTCAAGACAAGTTGAGTGGGCACGTGATAAGAGGACCCTAGAAATGGCTACAATGTGTATCGATCCCTTAAGACGATTGAACTATAACCTAATTTTATTGTCTATGAGGACATAGTCTCAAGACGGGTAAAGCTACAACCTAATAGTAAGAAGCCGGTGAATAAGGACTAATGGGCATTAGTGTCGTCCGCTTAACATCGCATTTGTAGAGATTCAAATCCCATACTCTTATTCTCTAATTGGTAATTTTGAAAACTACATCAAGAAGTTGGAATGTGAGAATCAAAGTAGAAGTGTGAGCGACATTAATCATCCTCCCCAGACCAAACCACATGGGAATATTTGGTGGCAAACCACTGTGAGGTTAAGCCACTTTACACTTTATTTAAGTCAGTCCTTCGTAAATTTGTTTTCTCCGACTTAAAGCTTGACACTTAATATATATTCTTAATTTTTGTAAGTACAATTATTATATATTCTGATGAAACAAATATATTGTTTAAAATATTTTTATAGATATCGAATCAAAATTTAAAAACTGACTTCAAATTTAAAGGGAGAAAAAAAAAAAATTGAATTCCATCTACATGGAAAAAGCAGAAAAAGTTGGTCATTCATCATATATTGAGATGACATGTAATTCTTAGAAATTGCAAGCGTCTACAATTATCTAAATCCAAATCCAAGTCCATTTCTTTTTGTTGGAACCAGTGGCTTATATTCTACTACTGTCCATTGGGTGTAATTAGCTTATGTGGGCTTGATGACAAATAAGTTGTAGGGGGTATTCTAGGATTTCCCAAAATATTTATAATTAAGAATTTTCTATAAATATGTTATGTTGTAACGATAAATCATTAAATGGTAAAATATAGCCGCACTCTCTCCTGTGGATATAAGCACATTGCCGAACCATATAAATCTGTGTCTTGACTCTCTTTTTGAATTCTATATCATTCATTATTGTTGTGCACGGTAACAGCACTTCTAAATAAAAAATCAAGGTTATGACACATCATTAATCCTAGCATAAAAATAAAGATGTAACCCCCTTCACCTTTTCAATTATTCTGCCATTGAGTGATTTGACTATTCAATTAGTTGTTTTAGGAGTAATCAAACCACCCTAAACTATTTTTAGATGATTAGAACAACTCGATTAGCTATTTTAGAATTGATCAGCTAACCTTAAAACACGGGGAATGACCTAGTCATCTCATGAGATGTTTGAAGGTGGTTTCAACACCCAAATAGACTTGGACTGATCCAATTGTCAATATTTCATGAGTTATTTTAGAGTAATTAGCCACCCCTACAACTCGTTTGGGGTTGATCCAATTGTATGGGAGTGGTCACCAACCTCTAAAGAGCATCTGCAGGTTGGCAAAAGGTTCAATATTAACTATATTTAGCTAATTTGAATCATTTTTCACGTCGAACAGATTATGCTCTCATAATGCAAAATAGACTTTTAGCTACAGTAATTCGCAACATCTTAAGAATTACTGTAGTACAATATACGAATATTTTATTCCTTCTCACCTTTACATTTCCGTTGTATTGTCTACACTTCTATTGCTTCTTGCCCCATCTCCCATCCCTTTTTTTTCTCCTTCTGCATCCGCCATTAAAGGAGAGACCGAAAAGAGGGTGCGCACCGTAAAGGTGGAATAGGATTCTCTCCGGTTCATAATGGACGGGAGGGTATCCAGTTCATTGCTGAAATTTCTTTTTAGAAATCTAAAAGCCACAAATGGGACACATGTTCTACTAACAAAAAATAATAATAAGATATTATTTAAGATAAAAAAATAATAATAAATCAAATAATAAAAAAAATAAGGAGTGGCACCCATCTTGGCCATAGGGGGTGGCCGGACCACCCCCAACAGCCGAACAATTTTTTTTTTTTTTTTGTTTTCATTTATTTTACCCTGTAGATTAGTCTAGGGTGGCTTCATGGCCCAGCGGGGGTGGTCCAACCACCCCCAAGGGCCAAACGAAATTTTTTGTTTTTTAGTTTGGCCATTGGGGGTGGTCTGGGCCATGGGGTGGCCGAAGCCACCCCCAAGCCAACAGGGGTGGTTGGCCACTCCTTAGTTTTTTTAAACAAAAAAATTAATTTTTTAATTTTTAAAGTATAAATAATATTTTATAATTATTTATATTAATAGGATAGATATCCCATTTATGGCCCTAAGATCTCTCAAGAGAGATATTGGCCATTAACTAAATATTTTTCAGTCTAAAATAAATTGAAGATGATCCTATTCCAGCAAAGGCTGAGGTGGTAACAGCATCACATACACAATCATCGAGAAAAAACTATTATCCATTGCAACAAGACAAACCCTAAAGTGACCCAAATTGAAGAGGGACAAATGTAAGAATTTCCGTTCCGCACTGGAATGGATCTGTTCTCTACAGAATTTCCAGTTTGATAAAAGTGTTGGAAGTCCAGAGCAGGTCTGTGTTCTCCTCCACCCTGACCATGGTGTTTGATAATCTGGTTTTTGATAAAAGTCTAGGCAAAAATATAATTAAGAAAAAATAATAATATTTAAAAAAAAAAAAAAAAAAAAAAAAAAGTAGAGAAAGATAATAGATAATTTGTTGGAGTGGGTTTTACTCACTCTCACTTCCTCACATTCATTTCTCCACGCATAGGCACCATTGGATTAAAATCTAATAAAGGCTCATCACAAATTATTCATATAAAAAAAGTAATAATTAAAATGGGCAATTGCATTTTTTTTTTTTTTTAGGTATTTTACATTAATTCAATTATAGTTTTAAAAGCAATATATGAAGGTGAGGAAATGGCTGTGGAAGGTGAGAGTAGGGTGTATATGTGGGAAGATATTAACCGCCCATATCCACTATCTGTAACTAACTACGTGTATATTAGGCGTCTAAAAAAAAACTGAGAAACTGGAACCGAAACAAAGAAACCGGGGAACCGGTTTTGAAATCGGTTGGAAAACCAGGTAACCGAGTACCCAGGTTTCGATTCTAGTTTTTGGCACCCGGTTATAACCGGGTAACTGGGTGCATATATATATATTTGACTTTTGTTTTTGTTTTATATATATATATATATATATCAATAATCACGGCCAATCCCAATGATTTATACCCAAAAGAGAATCACAGAAATTATAACAACAATCTACTTCGTTTTCCAACACCCAAACAGAAACAGCAAGCCCTTTCAGCAATTAAACAACAGGAAAAGAAAGGGAAAATAGAAGTAAGATATCACCAAACTCACAAGTATCTACTAGCTATATTAATGGTATCAACTAACAGTATTAACAGAAAAAGGTCATTGTGCACTTAATAAAGTCATGCAGCTCCCAATGAACCTAAACTTAATCAAACATCCTGTCCCCTCAGCTTCTCCATCTTTCTTCTTCCTTCCCTTCGATTTTTCCACGTCCCAAGCCCCAACCTCAATAGCATCTGGACCTAATCCCATCTCGCAAATCCCTAAGCTAACTCCCATATCTCAGAAGCATCACATTCCACCAATCACTACCACTCAAAGCTGGTTTAGCCTATTCCTCCATACCCAAGAACATCAAAATGCACCAAATAACACTCACAATCAAAACCCACCCAAAACAAAAACCCCACACAGAAAGAAAAACCAATCGAACAATCAAAATTCAACAACACCCGTTAGAGCAGACCCAACCCTTAATTAGAAGAGCCCAAAATGACTCAAACCCAAATGAAACGAAAACAGATTTGGAATGCTAGAATGCCCCAAATGGGCGAGACCAAACTAATCGGCCAAACCACCTCAAAGAGAAACCCAACAAACAGAACACCCATAAAAATCAAACCAGAAAACCCATCCTCCGCCAATCAAAATCAAAACAATCAAAGTACCTAACCCAATCAGGTATTTATACAATTAAATCTACAAATCCATTGAAAAACCCAACCAAAATTCACATACCAAAATCTTAAGGAAATAGAATTTCACCTACAAGGATGGTTTCTGGGCTCAAAACGCCGGAGTTGGGTGCTGCCTCCATCTCTCTCTGTCACGATTACTCCATCTCACGCTCTCCGTCTCATTGCCTGTCCCTCCTTCATCTTCTTCCATTACTGCAATGCCCATTCCGAAAATCTCCCACAAAATGCCCAATAAAGATCACTACATATACACAAAGCTATCTATCACAATCAGTTATGGACAAGGACGTATGACATGGGGAAAAAAATGTAAAGCATAAAATGAAAAGGAAAAAACCAAAAATAAGACCTACCCACCAGAATAATCTCTACTCAGAGCCAAAATAAATCAGAGATAATTAAAAAATAAAAAAAAAAGAATAAAAAGAATAGAAAACAGATTAAGAATGTGAAAAACAAATCAAACCCAGAATCAAATAAGCAATTTCCAGATGAACATCCCAGAACAAAATGCAAAAACAATCTAAATAACCAAAAAAAAAGATGAATAGCGGAAGAAACAAAGAAAAAAAAAAGTGGAATCCACAAAGTGAAACAAAACGCCAAATCAAAGACAAGCCGAAACGTAAAATCCCAAAATAAAAAAGAGCAAGACAGAGAGAGAGTTACAGTGGGTCCGTGAACAAGGCTTCAAGCAATAAACTCTTCGACATCGGAAGCGGACCATGAGAGGAGGGGCTTCTCGATGAACCTGGTATCGAGTGAGAGGGGGTGTTTTTGAGGGAGAGAGATCGAGAGTGAGAGTGGTGAGGGAGGTGAGTGCGAGCGGGTCTTAGGGATTTTGGTATTTTGAGGGTTTGTGGAAAAATAAAACACGGTTTTTGAAATTTTTCGTCCGAAAATCTCAAAAACCGCACCACTTGATGACGCTTTATTTTTTGCACCCTAGAGTCATTGTTATTGACCCCTCATCACCGCCGACACTTAAGAGTCATTGCTATTTGTACAAAATAGGTCGCCACTAATGACTTTAATTTTTTCAAAATAATTTTAATTTGAAATGTAAAGTAAATTTGAAATTCTATAACATTAATAAG
>NC_081546.1:22791440-22796985 GCF_901000735.1 Corylus avellana
ACCAATAATTAAAATAAAAATAATGATCAATCGAACTAATTCACTATAATCGATCGGATGTTTGATCCATCATTTGATCATATTCCGATCAATCGAACTAATTCATTAGGATCGGATCGATGTTTGATCCATCATTTGATCATATTCCAATCAATCGAACTAATTCACTATGATCGATCAGATATTCAATCAGATGTTTGATCGAACATTTAATCTTATCATGATCAATCGATCTAATTTACTAAAATCAATCGGATGCTTAATCGAACATTTTATTATATCACGAGCAATCGAACTAATTCACTAGGATCGATCGGATCTTTGATCGATCATTTGATCCTATCATAATCAATCGAACTAATTCACTAGGATCAATCAGATACTCGATCGAACATTTAATCCTATCACGATCAATCGAACTAATACACTAGGATCGATCGGATGTTCGATCCTATCACTATCAATCGATCTAATTCATTCTGATCGATCAGATGTTAGATCGAACATTTGATCCTGTCATGACTAATCGAACTAATTCACTAGGATCAATCGAATGTTCGATCGATCATTTGATCCTATCACGATCAATCGAACTAATTCACTAGGATCAATCGGATGTTCGATCGATCATTTGATCCTATCACGATCAATCGAACTAATTCACTAGGATTGACCAGATGTTTGATCTATGATATGATCCTATCACGATCAATCAAACTAATTCGCTAGGATCAATCGGATGTTCGATCGGTCATTCGAACTAATTCACTATGATCGATCGGATGTTTAATCTATGATATGATCCTATTACAATCAATCGAACTAATTCACTAGGATCAATCGGATATTCGATCCTATCACTATCAATCGATCTAATTCACTAGGGTCAATCAGATGTTCGATCGAATATTTGATCATATCACGATCAATCGAACTAATTCACTAGGATCAATCGAATGTTCGATCAATCATTTGATCCTATTACGATCAATCGAAGTAATTCACTAGTATGGATCGGATGTTTGATCTATGATATGATCTTATCACGATCAATCGAACAAATTCACTAGAATCGATCGGATGTTCGATCAAACATTTGATCCTATCACAATCAATCGAACTAATTCATTAGGATCGATCAGATGCTCGATCAAACATTTGATCATATCATAATCAATCGAACTAATTCAGTAGGATCAATTAGATGTTTGATCAAACTTTTGATCCTATCACAATCAATCGAACTAATACACTAGGATCGATTGGATGTTCGATCCTATCACTATCAATCGATCTAATTCACTAGGATCAATTGGATGTTTGATCGAACATTTGATCATATCACGATCAATCGAACTAATTAACTAGGATCAATCGGATGTTCGATGGATCATTTGATCTTATCACGATCAATCGAACTAATTCACTAGGATCGATCGGATGTTTGATCTATGATATGATCCTATCATGATCAATCGAACTAATTTACTAAGATCGATCAGATGTTCGATTGAACATTTGATCCTATCACGATCAATCGAACTAATGCATTATGATCAATCGGATGTTCAATCGAACATTTGATCATATCACAATCAATCAAACTAATTCAATAAGTCGATCGGATGTTCGATCGAACATTTAATCCTATCACGATCAATCGAACTAATTCAATAGGATCGATCAGATGTTCTTATCATGATTAATCGGCTAATGCAAAAGGATCAATCAGATGTTCCTATCATAATTGATCAACACATTTAAATAATAATAAGAAATAGAAAACTTCAATAATAATATAAAAAATTATTTTTTCTAAGCGTTTTAATTTAATAGGAAAATTTGTTTTTAATAGGAACCCAATGCACTATTATTTAAAAGAAATAAATAAATATTTACTTTTTATATAAAATAAGAATAGAAAATAGAAAAATAAAAAATTCACCAATAATTAATATAAAAGAAATAATTTCATATTATCGGAGGTAAATTTTTGTGAAATAACTTTTTTCTATTATTTATGTAGCCATGTAGGGTCAATAGCATTGCCCCAAATTTATTTTTATTTTTTTAATTTTTGTTTTTAAGTTTTTAGTCCTCAATAGCAGCGACCTTAGTGTTGCCGCTAATGAACCCTCATCAGCGACGACACTGGGGGTTATCGCTATTGAGGACTGAATAGCAGCAACATTAAGTCACCGCTAATGACCTTTAATTATTATTATTTTTATTTTCCTCTTCTCAATACCGGGACCCCATAGTCGCCACTAATGATCCCTCATCAGCGACGACTATGTGGGTCATCGCTACTGAGGACTGAATAGCGGCGACTTTCTATCGCTGCTAATGACCTTTTAATTATTTTTTTTTCTCTTCTAAATAGGTCACCGCTAATAACCCCACATTAGCGGCGACTCTGGGTGTCGTCGCTATTGAGGACTGAATAGTGGCGACTCTCGAGAGTCCCCGCTATTTATTTATCATTAGCGGCTACTATTAGCGGCGACATGAAAATTGCCGCTAATGGTTAGTCATTAGCAGTGACATTTAAATGTCGCTGTTAATGACTCCTCATTAGCGGCGACTTTTGGGTTGCCGCTATTCATTTGGTCGCTAATGACTATATTGCTTGTAGTGTCTATGTGGCGGAGACGACTTTTCTATCAATGAGTGAAGGGGTCTTTGTGATTTCTTTGAGAATTTTCATGGCTTGTGGGAAGGGCGAAGCACGAGAGAAGCATGACAAGTCTACACAGCAAAGTGGTGTGTGGGGTTTTCACAACAACATTAAGGTATGTCGATGATGAAGAGCATCACGTTTATTATGGGGTGTGGCCTTGTTGTGATTTTGAGAAGAGGAGAATGGAATGAGTTGACTGGAAATTCGAAGGACCATGGGAAGAACTGGTCGAATTCGATGATGAATTCTCTCCAACCCGAGGAGAACGATGTAGATCGGATGAAGCTGGCAGAAGGCTCCGTTCAAAGTCCCGTTCGAATGGGGTTCGAACAGCCATATGTTATTTTAATGTTTTTCCGTTTTACGTACACGACCGTCCGGATGGCCATAAGTCCCGTCTGGATGGGCGCCATAGCTTTATTTTATTTAAACCGCATTTATTTCATGTTTTATTAGTTTTGGGGTTTTACGAGTCTTTATTTTGTATTTTATTAGGTTTAGGATTTTGAGAGTCTATAAATACATGCTTATAGCCTTCAGAAAATGGAGTTATTGTTTATGAAACAGTTTTATCAATGAGAATACTCAGAGTTCTATTCCTCTTTTTTCTTCAAACTTTAGATAAACTCTACTGTTTTGAGAAGAATTCTCAAATCATTGACAAACTAAAGATCTAGAATTACCTATTCACTGCTTTATTATTGTTTTTCGTTGCAACCCACCAAGTCGGGCTGCATCAAGCCCGCAATTGAATTACAAAATAACACATTTAACTCTTAAAACTTAAATAAAACATAAAACTAAATACTTGTAATCCAATTAACTAATACAATCTAAATAAAATTATAAGACTCAATCAATTGGAACGGAATGATCTTCTGTCTCGACCAGCATCAGTGGACTCGCTAAACTATTTGCCATCATTTGGTGCTTGCAATAAATGGTTTGTCATGCTATCGTATCCAACAGTTGTATTGGTAGAAGAACAACCAGTGCCATCAATGGCAAAATAGTGTGCAAGTGTAGTGAGCAAACACTCAGTCTCTTCTGTATAGAGATTGGCCTTTCCCCGTGGATGCCTTTACACAATTCTCAAACCCTCCAACTCCATTGCCACTTCCTTCATAGAGGGCCTATCCTCCCCTCTTACACTTAAGCACCTTTTTACTAGATTAGCCACTTCCTTCAATTCCTCAATATTACCCTCATTTATAATGTGATTGTCAAGAATTTGCAGTATACAATTCTCTTTCACCGTATAAACAAATGATATAGAAAGATTTCTATCACTTCCCGTCCCATTAGAAAAAACTACCTTCTTACCCGTCAATACTTTTGCCAAAACAACACCAAATCTGTAAACATCACTTTTCTCTATTAGTTGGCCAGTATGAAAATACTTTGGGTCCAAGTACCCGAAAGTTCCCTGCACCAAAGTGCTTACTCTTGTTTGATCAAGAGAAAATTGCCTTGAAGCTCCAAAGTCAGCCACTTTTGCGGTGAGATTATCATCTAAAGGTATATTTGTAGTTTTTACATCTCTATGAATAATTGGCATAGAAGCTTCAGAATGTAAGTATGCAAGTGCTCTAGCAGTTTCTACTGCTATCTTCAGACGATTTTCCCATGAAAGTGAGGATGAATGACTTTGATCATGAATGTGGTAAAAAAGGGTTCCATTTGTGATGAATTCATAAACTAATAAGGGCACTTCTGTTTCAAGACAACATCCTAATAGTTTAACCACATTCCTATGGTTGATTTGGGTATGTAAAAACAGTTCGATCGATCATTTGATCCCATCACGATCAATCGAACTAATTCACTAGGATCGATTGGATGTTTGATCTATGATATGATCCTATCACGATCAATCGAACTAATTCATTAGGATCGATTGGATGTTCCATCAAACATTTGATCATATCACGATCAATCGAATTAATTCATTGGGACCGATCATCGGATGTTCGATCAAATATTTGATCCTATCATGATCAATCAAACTAATTCAGTAGGATCGATCAGATGTTCTTATCATGATTAATTGGCTAATGCACAAGGATCAATCAGATGTTCATTTCATGATTGATCAAACATTTAAATAAGAATAAGAAATAGAAAACTTCAATAATAATATAAAAAATTATTTTTTCTAAGCGTTTTAATTTAATAGGAAAATTTGTTTTTAATAGGAACCCAATGCACTATTATTTAAAAGAAATAAATAAATATTATATTTATTTACTTTTTATATAAAATAAGAATAGAAAGTAGAAAAATAAAAAATTCACCAATAATTAATATAAAAGAAATAATTTCATATTATTGGAGGTAAATTTTTGGGAAATAATTTTTTCTATTATATATGTAGCCATGTAGGGTCAATAGCATTGCCCCAAATTTATTTATTATTTTTTTAATTTTTCAGTCCTCAATAGCAGCGACCCCCAGTGTCACCGCTAATGACACCTCATCAGCGACAACACTAGGGTTTGTCGCTATTAAGGACTGACTAGCGGCAACATTAAGTCTCTAGTAATGACCTTTTAATTATTTTTTATTTTTTTATTTTCCTCTTCTCAATAGCGGGACCCCATAGTCACCGCTAATGATCCCTCATCAGCAGCGACTCTGTGGGTCGCTGCTATTGAGGACAGAATAGCGACGAAAAAAAGTCGCTGCTAATGACCTTTTAATTATTATTAATTATTATTATTATTTTTTTCTCTTCTAAATGGGGTCGCTGCTAATGAACCCTCATTAGCAGCAACTCTGGGTGTCGTCGCTATTGAGGACTGAATAGCGGCGACTCTCGAGAGTCGCCGCTATTTATTCATCATTAGCGGCAACATGAAAGTTGTC
>NC_081546.1:22797085-22813166 GCF_901000735.1 Corylus avellana
TGTAGGTGTACGCATATTTGATGTGTCCAAGAAAAAAAACTATGTGTTGTGCGCGCAGTTGATGTGGACAATTAATGACTTCCCGGCATACGCAGATTTGTCCGGGTGGCCTGACAAGGGTGTGAAGGCATGTCCCTTCTGTATGTACTCGACAAGGTCTTGGAGGTTAAAACACGAGAAGAAATTTTGTTATATAGGGCATAGGCGATACTTGCCTATGGATCATCCGTGGAGGAGGAACAGAAGAACATTTGACTGCAAGTAAGAATTAGAATGTGCCCCCGATGTGCCAAGTGGAGATAAAATTCTTAGACAATTAGAAGATATGGCATTTGGGGATGAGAATGCCGATAAGGCAAGGAAGGATAATAAGAAAAAATACAAGAAACAGAAGAAGAATGGGCCTACAGAAAGAGAAGGCGAAGCTGCTAACGTATTGTGGAAGAAGAAAAGTGTTTTCTTTAGGTTGCCATATTGGAAAGATAATCTATTACGGCACAACCTTGATGTCATGCACATTCAGAACAATGTGATGGACAATATACTTGGCACAATACTGGACATTCCAAGAAAAACGAAGGACAACCTCCAAGCCCGCACAGACTTGCAAGAAATGGGGTTAAAACATACACTTCATCCGTACACGGATGAGGATGGTCAAACATATATGCCCGCAGCTTGCCACACGATGTCTAAGGACGTGAAAACTCATTTTTTGAAAGTGCTTCGAAATGTAAGGGTGCCGGACGGATATGCCTCGAACATTTCCTGATGTGTACGACTTAGTGATCGTATGATATCTGGTTTGAAGAGTCATGACAGTCATGTCATTATCCAACAACTTCTTCCTATTGCATTGCGTGGATCACTGCCAGGAAACGTGGTTAGATCACTTGTCGGGATGTCTGCATTCTTCCGGGGCCTATGTTCAACGTCATTGACACAAGATGATACGGACTGACTAGAGGGTGACATTTCTATCACTTTGTGCCAGATGGAACAGTTCTTCCCCCCAAGTTTTTTTACCGTGATGGTTCACTTGGTCGTGCATCTTGTTTGTGAATGCCGACTCGGTGGACCGGTACAGTATAGGTGGATGTATCTGGCAGAGAGGTAAAATAACTTTACTACTATCCATTAATTTATTTTTTCATCCCTTATAAAACCGTCACTAACTGTAATGAATAAATTATGTTCATATGTAAGAGTCTTGGGGGGTTCAAATCTAATGTTCGCAATAAAGCGGCTCCTGAGGGCTGCATTGCGGAGGGCTACATAGCAACGGAGTAGGTGGCATTCTGCTCGAGGTATTTAGACAACGCACCAACATTTCACAATAGGGCTCAAAGCAACCCAGATGGTTCGAACGGGGCGGGACCACGAGTCATCCTCGACCGTGTCGCATTGACACAAATTTACCAATACATTTTGTTTAACTCGGACGAATTCCTTCAACTACGAACGTAAATCGTGTTAGTGGTTTATGCAACTTCAGGTGGTGAATCACCCTTAGTTGTGAATTATAATAGAATTTAAATTTCGTATTCTATGGTGCACATAGATACACTTAGGTGATCATGCGTTAGGGGGCGAACGACGGAGGATCAGTTGGGAACCCAACATCATGCGCTGTTCTGCGATTGGTTCTGTGACTACGTAAGACTACCGTGATGTTTAGCTGAACGAGTTGGATTATATTTACTTATTGTTTCATAATAACTAACAAAGCTAACTCCTTTATCGTTAATTGTACGTAATATACTCGCAGGTTGATCGATTGGACGATCGAAGAAGGAAGGAAATAGGTGACAAACTAGTAATGCACTGTAGAGGGCCGAAGGCCACAGTTACCAGATATAACAGATATGTGGTTTACGAGAAGCTATTTCGCATCATTGCATTCGATGCTAGAAAGAGGATGCAGAACAGCGGCGTGTGCGTGCCGACTATTTATGGCGAAACATACTATAGGAAGTTGACGAAAATAATTGAGGTGGAGTACTTCGACAGGACTAAGTATGTTTTGTTCAAGTGCGATTAGGCGAACAACACGAGGGACAGGGGGTACAAGGTAGACGAGTATGACATGATGCTTGTCAGCTTCAAAAACTTTGTCCACCGGGCCAAGGAAATTACTGATGAGCCATATGAGCTAACGTCATAAATTGACCAAGTCTTTTACGTTCAAGATGAAAGGGACCCTAATTGGGCTTGTGTTGTAAGGACTAAACCTAGAAATGTATACGACGTTGGTCAAGGTGAAGGTCTTGATGATGAATGTGTCAACTACCATGAGTGTGAGCCGCTCCTATTGACCTGCAATAATGAAGTGGATCCGTAGGATGATATTGACTACATCCGACAAGACTAAGATCCGTATGTGGTTAAAAAAAATTTGCTGTAATAATATATATAGTTCACATTATTTGACGTGTTTTATGTTATTTCTTTCTACATTGATTGGATATTGTGGTGCATATTTTATCTATTATATACGTAATTAATTGGGTGCGTTATGTGTTTCACAGGTTGACATGAGTACTAAGGGGAGGAGTAGACGACGGGGGTCCTTACATATAGACGAGTAGGGGTATAGACCATTACTTCTTGAGAATGGGAAGGGTCTCAGGAGGTTCTGTATGACACGGAAGCCTCATATAATCTTGGTACTCCGCTGCCTACGATGAGCGAGATGGGGATATGTGCACATGGCGAGGTAGAGCGGTTGTTCCCCCCCGAGTTGAACAGTAGTGTCCCATACAATGAGCCATCGCATCTGGATGACAGCGAGACACGGTACTATGGGGAGGACGTGGATGATGGCTCAGGTGACTTGGAGCCCGAAGATCCTCCAGAAGTGTTGGACATTCGCCAACTCCGGACAATAAGTAAGTATATATGCTTTAAATACCAATATTGAATACGCATAAAATTTATGTAGTTACTATTGAATTCCAAATAATTAACATTTGCAATTATTAATGTGTTAGGCATTGGGCGAGACAGGGAGACCGAAATTCAGGTGGTGACCATCCCACCATCGAATAAGACGTGGGATGTCCCGCTCGGGCAAAAAGTCGTGTGCGAGTACAATAGAGCGTGGCAGGTCGTAGGATTTACTGCGATGAAATTCCAACGGTCGACCGGCAACATCATAAGGGCCGAAAACTACGTAAGACTACGGGATGAATGGGCGGATGTATCTCCTCGTACGAAGGAGGATGTATTGGACGCCTTGATGGTATGGTTAAGCTATTTCTTCTATTTTCGCATGTGTATTTCAATATTTTAAACGTTGTTAATGCGTGAATTATACGTCTCATTTTTTGAACTTGTGTAGAATGAGTTTTAAATCCCGCCTAAGTACAATCTGGAGGCGATTAAAAGGGACGCGTTCAGAGACATGGGCACGAAGCTGAAGAGTTGGAGATACTTTGTAAAACGCGCGTTAAAAATTGCGCCGGGTGATACTCTAGACACAGTGAAGGCGAGAATGGGTGAGGATGCCGTTAGGGCATACAACGTCGAGGACTTGAATGTCTTGTTGCCTAAATGGTGCGACCCGAAAAATCAGGTAAGTCACGAGTGAAGTTAAATTAATTGTAATTGTGTAGTTTCATTAATTATAATTGTGTTAGGCCTAACATTTTAAGGATGGTATTCATGTAGGAGTATGCTGCTTACATGAAGGAATTGCGAGCAAAAAACAAAACACCACACTGCACTGGGTCGATGAGCTTCGCTAGGGTGACACGTCAAGAGGTATTTGTCTTATTTACCTCATATATATATATATATATCATAATCGGTTGTTTAGGTCTTTTTTTTTTTTTTTTTGTGATTTTTTTTTCTATGAAGTATGGTGGCTATCCAAATGAAATGGTCAGAGAAAGATGCGTAAGTACTCACCGATATATATTTTAATAAATTATCTATGACATATACTTAATTCCTTATATGATATACTAACTTGTTTTTTAATGTACAGGAGAGGATGAAGGAATTGCTGCCCACTGACCCGGCATTGACACAGACCATGATTGAAGGGACGGTACGATGGACACCTAACGACGCGTATGCTCAGGCGCACGGAAATAAGTCTGAGTATGCTGGCAGGGTACGACAGGTGGGTCCAAATGTGCTGCCGTGCGAGGCAGCATACATTCGTACTATACACCGTCCCAGGCACGGTCTCAGAATTCCTAGAGCTCCTCGTTCTCACATATGATAAATAGAATTAGAGAATTGGAAGAGGAGCGGGCAGAACAAAGACGTGCGACTGATGAGATGGCCAAGTAGATTGAAGAACAAAAAGCTCAGATGATAGAGAAAGATGCCACTTTTGAGGCCCGTTTCTGCCAGTTTGAAGTCATGTTCGCGTCGACCTCTGGATCTGCGCCTCACAGAGGTAATGATATATTTTAAATTGTTTTTGTGATAGTTGTTAAATTTTAGAAACCCTTACTTTTCACAAAAGTCTAGTTAACAACGCTTTGTTACAGGGGTCTATTTTAGAACTAACGTATATTTGCATCCCTGTATAGATTAATTTTGAAGTTTTGTATTGATTATTATTGGTTCACAATTCATTTGCAAGTAATGCAAATTAAGCGTTGCGGGATGACTGTGTTGATCAGTTAGGCTGAGCACGTCGTTTATCATCACTGTTTGTTAAGTTCTCTATATATAATTTGTTTATTGGTTTGTTGTTTATAGTTAGATCAAACTATATGTTTGTTGAGACTAATTGGAACTTATTTCTAGCAGATAGTACATAAGTGTTGGATTGTACATTTGTTTTACCTAATGTTGGAACGTGTTTTCGAAGAATATATTTGTTTTGTTATGTGTTGTGTTGCAACGTAGTATGTATGTTGGAATTTTGTTTAATAAGTTGTGTTGGAATTTCATACGTATTGAATGTATTGCAAATTGAATATTGGATATGTATTAGATATTGGATATGTATTGGATATATATTGGATATCTGTATTGGATATGTATTGGATATTGGATATTAGATTGGATATTGGATTGGATTAGATTGGATATTGGATTGTATTGGATTAGATATTAATTGTATTGGATTGGATTGTATTGGATATGATATTGGATTGGATTGGATATTGTATTGGATTGGATATTGGATTGTATTGGATATTGGATTGGATTGGATATGGTATTGAATTTGATTGAATTGAATATTGTATTGGATTGGATATTGTATTGGATTGAATTGGATATTATATTGGATTGGATGGGATATTGTATTGGATTTGATTGGATATTGTATTTGGTTGAATATTAGATATTGTATTGGATATTAGATATTGGATATTGTATTGGATATTAGATATTAGATATTGTATTGGATATTGAATATTAGATATTGGATTTGATATTAGATATTGTATATTAGATATTGGATATTGTATTGGATTGGATATTGTAATTGTAATTGTAATTGCATTTGGATATCAAATTAATTGTAATTGTATTAGTAATTGTGTTTGAATATCAGGTTAATTGTAATTGTATTTTGATAAATGAAGTATTTAATTGAAAAAAAAATACCTTTTTGACGTGTCAAACGGAGTGACACGTCAAAAAGATGGTCACAATTTTTGACGTGGCTATCTTGCCACGTCAAAAATTGCAATAATTCCACGTCAAAAATATTTTTGACGTGCTGAAATTTAGCACTTCAAAAATATTTTTTGACGTGGTAATAGTGCCACATCAAAAACTTTTGACGTGGCGATATTCTCACGTCAAAAAATATTTTTTTACGTGCTGACTTCGAGCACGTCAAAAATTTCTGACGTGGCAGTATAGACATGTCAAAAATCTGGGATTTTTGATACCCCCGTTTTAACTGCTGAGGAACGTCAAAAGGAGTTTTTTACGTGTCAATACCATTGACACGTCAAAAACTCCCATTTAAAAATTTCCTTCATTTTTGTAGTGCGTCTATCACTTTAGTTTCATTTTTGATGCATGTCTATATATAATATATGACTGGTCTCGGACTCGCAGTCATTGTGTGGCCGTTAATCGCTTCATAATCTGCTTTTCCTATATATATAGTGGTCGATTCATAGTTCAAAGTCTTTCTATACTTTTACCCTTGTCTTATTTATTTTTTAAGAGTGTTTGAAATTGTATTGAAGAAATAGAGTTTTTAACTCAAAAATTTTACTTTTAGACTCTTATCAAAAATGTGTTTTGACAATTTTAAGTACTTTTTAATCTCTTTAACGCAATCTCCAACATGTTCTAAGTCAAGTTTGAACGTCATAAAAACAGACTTAAAAACAAAAGATAATGATGCAAGTAAACGAACCAAAGTAAGAAATTGACAAAATAAATTGCCTAGTTCTCTCAGAGGGATCGCCTAAAGTGGTTTTAAAGGCAAAAGGAGCACAAGAACGATCCCAAATCTCAAGAGGTTCATAAACCCTAATTATAGGTATAAGAACCTCAAAAGGTCCAAACCCATTTGTACCCCAGCAAAGAAAACTATCAACCACCCGAAGGATGTCGATACCGGACTGACACTAGTAAGATTCAAATCTAGAACTAAAAAAAATTGAGTACTGTCTCTGCCACAAGTACAAAGGGGGACTAAAACCCACAAAACCCAAGCAAAACAACACAAAATACATGGAAACAAAGGGAAAAACAGAAAAGTAAAAACAAGCGAAAATACAATCGAAACCCAATAAACAACAGAGATGGCAGTGAAGAAGGTGGAGGAGCGGCCGGATGGGACCATTGACAGGGGTGTGGGGATCACGCGCCGGCGCGTGAGATTGTATTTGAAAAAATAGAGTTTTTAAGTTAAAAAGCGTATTTTGGCAAAAAAATTCATTTTTAGGCTTTTGTCAAAAATGTATTTTGACCATTTTAGATACTAAAAGTACTTTTTAAACTCTTTAACGCAATTTTCAATATTTTATGTACTTTTTAAGCAAAGTTTGACAGACAATTTAAGCAGCCATGCCTTCGAACAGTTTTCTGTCTAACGTCAAGTCTCAATATTTTGTATTGTTCCTTTGCAACAAATAATTCATTGAAATGAATAAATTAATATAAAGAGTCTGTTTGGGATTGCGTTTTGAGAAATAGAGTTTTTAAGTCAAAAAGTGTTTTTGGTAAAAGCTTCATTTTTAAGATTTTGCCAAAAATATGTGTTGTGTAGTAAAATCAAAGAAAATAACAAGATAAGAGATTGTAATATGTGAAACTAGTTCTTCATGGACTATGCATGATTCTTCTCTATTATTGTGTATTTTACATACTACTCAATACTCCCTTTTATAGACATGGAATCATAATGAGAGGTTAAGGAATATGAAAGGGGAAATATGAAAGGGTAGTACATGAATCAAAAGGTTACATCAATGTATTACATAAATGTTATAGGAATTCTAAAAGATGACAAGAATGTGTAGAATTCCAAGAGATGGAACTAAATGGTCTTGCACCAAATGCGTGAATGCATTCATAACACTCCCCCTTGGATGACCATACACTAAGAATATGCCTCGTTAAAACCTTGCCAAGGAAAACCCAGTAAAAAAAAAAAAAAAAACCAGTGGTGAAGGAAAAAGGAGTACAATATTCTTGTGTCCATTCGTATGCTTTAGGACTGCCTCATTAAAACCTTGCAAATGAAAACTCAGTGGGAAAAACCTTAGCGAAGGAAAAAGAGCACAATCAGCATAATCATTTTACTCTTGCTCATTAACATGAAAAGCTTCAATTGTTTATGATGAAAGATCCATGAGTCGGCGCATTCCAATGTTATTTACCAACTTCTTAAATGTTGCAGTTGGTAATGTTTTGGTAAATAAATATGACAAATTGTCACTTAATCGTATCTGCTTGACATCAATATCACCACTCTTCTGGAGCTTATGTGTATAAAAGAATTTCGGTGAAATGTGTTTGGTTCTATCACCTTTAATTTATCATCCTCTGATCTGTGTGATACAAGCAGCATTATCTTCATATAATATTGTCGGGCTATCTTTGATTGTGGATCAACCACACTTTTCTCAACTGTGTTGAATTACTGATCTTAGCTATATACATTCTGGACTTGCTTCATAATTTGCAATAATCTCCGAGTGATTTGAAGAAGTAGCAACAAGTGTTTACTTGATATATCTCAATGAAATAGTAGTACTTCCACATGTAAATAGATATCCTATTTGAGATCTACCTTTATGCGGATCAGAAAGAAAACTCGCATTTGCATATCCAACTGAACGAATACTTTTTTCTTCAAATGAGCTTTTTGAGTGTTAAATACATTTTACACCCTTCGAACACAATCCTAAAAGTCTTAAAGTTTGAGCTCAAGGCATTACTGATTTTCCAGAAACCACCATGCATTGGGAGCGATAAAGAGAATGACTAGCCACCCAACAGGATATATAGTCAAAATAGAGACATATATGCACAAAAAAAAGAAAAGAAAAAAACAAAACATGTAGGAGACTTGGCCAATCCAATGTAGTACGACTTAATGACCATTAAAACAATGTTGTGAACAAGTCTCCGTTTGGCAAGGACGACGTCGAGTTGACTTGGTCTACGCTCTGCAGATTGAATGCCATGTTGTTGTTTGACACAATAAACAGTAACAGTATGCTGGTGACGACCAAACAACTTCTGTCCACATGGTATAAAATCTTATTTAAGTAGATAAATGCAAATCGACATCGATATTTTCTGGTATATTTAATACATCTTTTGTTATGATGTCTATTCAAAGTTCAAAGTCTACTTATCTAGTCCTTTTAAAAGTCTTCCAAGTCTTTTTTATCTTTTATGTCAACCTCCAAATGCAACTTAAGCCAAATAGGATTATGTCAATTTCATCTAAAATGAAGAATATTCTGTTAGTATTTTTTAGATGAATAAAATTGTTATTTTAATTTTTTAAATAATTTTATCCCTCTAAAATATACCAATAGAATTCTATACATTTTATTTGAAATGGACAGAATCCTTTTTTCAACTTCAGTAAGCATCACTTTCATTACGCGTTAGAAGCATGCAAGGCTCAATACTTTATATTGTTGATCTTTGACAAGAAAAAATTTTAAATCAACTCCCCCTAACATCCTCATGATCAGGACATGTTATGCGTGTTGACAGTACTTTCTGACATATTATTAAGTGACTTCACGTCATTCAAAGGCTGTGGAAGTTGATCGTAGTGGTGAAGCTGCAGCTTTGGAAACCTTGTTTCATGGCGGAAGATCTTGCGAAGTTATGGGGGAAACTTTCCTAGGACGAGGGTGAAATAACAGAGGTGGCGATCCAACCAGGGGCGGTAGAGGGAGTGGTCTATCGGGGAAAAATCTACTTGGTAGGGAAGCTGTTAATAGATCATTTTATGGGGAAAGAGATTATCAAACGTACTCTAATCAGGGGCTGGCATCCAATGGAGCATCTTTCATTCAAAGTACAGGAAGGCCATGGATCTTTGAAGGAAACCTTTTCTCTGTCGAAGATTTTGATGGTCTCTCTTCGCCATCTGAAATAGTTTTTGAACATTCGGTCTTTTGGGTTAGAATGCTCAACCTTCCTTTGGCGTGCATGTGAAAGGAGGTGGGCTTCCAAATAAGGGCTACGGTAGGGACGGTGGAGGAAGTGGATATTGATGAGGAATGTTGTTATCGTGCACAACAATGATAAATAATATAGACTCGAAAAGAGAGAGATTAAAAGAGAGTTGAGACACAGATTTACGCGGTTCAGCAATATGCCTACGTCCACAGGAGAGAGTACGGCTATATTTTAATATTCAATGATTAGGGTTACAACGTAACATATTTATAGGAAAACCTTAATTATAAGTATTTTGGAAAACCTCAAAATAACCCTCACAACTTATTTGTCCCCAGGCCCACACAAACTAATTACACTCAATGGGCCAGTAGTAGAATATGAGCCACTTGTTCCAACAATCTCCACCTTGGCGAGTATTCACCTCTTTGAAGATAATCAAGTATTAGGCCTACACCTAGAACTAATAGGTTTAGGGATGCCGCATTCTCTCCTCTCCGTTCTAGCACCTGAAGACATTTGTCAAGTCTAAGCAATGCTTGAACTTGTCTGCGGTAACAGGCTTCGTCAACATGTCCGCTTCATTCTCAGAAGTGTGAATCTTCTCAAGTAACAATTCACCTGTAGCAACCAATTCCCTGATCTTGTAAAACCTAACATCAATGTGTTTGGTTCTCGTATGATACACTTGGGCCTTATTTGGTAAAGGGGTTGGAGTTGGCTTAGACACTGTTCATCACCATTTCCCAAAAAAATTGACATAAAAACATTTTCACATTTTCACTTTTTATATCACATCATTTACTTTTTATTGTTATTCAAATAAAAAAATTACTATGAAACAAAATTTTTTCACTTTTCCATACCATTTGTTCATATTCTCTCTTTCTTTTTTTTTTTCTTTTTTTTTTTCATATCAATCTACATCAACTACAGTGTCTAGGCCAACCTATTTACCAAACACTACCTTGGTTCTTTGCCAAGTAAATGGCACTCTGACTATCACAATACAACGGAACTCCACCTTGCTGAATACCCAACTCGTTGACTAACCCTGTGAACCACAAAGCTTCCTTTGTTGCCTCAGCCCCCGCCATGTACTCCGCCTTAGTCGTGGACATCGCAACCGTGGACTAAATCATAGACCTCTAAGATATGGGTCCTCCTGCAAGAGTGAACACATAAGCTGTGGTCAACCTCCTGTCAACAAAATCCCCTGCATAATCCACATCTACAAACCCGACGACTGACAAATTTTTTTGTCTGATAAAAGTGATGTCATACTCTGTAATACCTTTCAAGTATCTGAAAATCCATTTGACTGCATCCCAATATTGTCTCCCCAAATTCACCATGTACTAGCTCACCACACTGACTGCATGAGCCAAATCTAGCCCGATACATACCATAGCATACATCAGACACCCCACTACACTGGCATATGGGACCTTAGACATGTCTTCAATTTCTTCAACTGTCTTTGGACACTGTGAGGTAGACAAACGAAAATGATTCGCCAAAGGTGTACTCACCGGTTTTGCATTCTCCATGCTAAACCTCTCCAACACCTTCTTCACATAGCCGGCCTGAGATAGCCACAATCTCTTGGCATCCCTGTCTCTGCAATCTCCATCCCAATAATCTTTTTGGCTGTGCCCAAATCTTTCATATCAAATTCTCTATTCAACAAAACCTTCAGTTTGTTGACCTCTACTATACTCTTAGTTGCAATAAGCATATCATCCACGTACAGTAATAGAAAAATAAATGAGTCATCATCAAGGCTCCTCACATACACACAACAGTCATACTCACATCTCATGTAGCCAATTTTGATCATGTAGGAGTCAAACCACTTATACCATTGCCTTGGAGACTGCTTCAACCCATAAAGTGACTTCTTCAATTTACAGACCAAGTGCTCCTGTCCAGGTTGACGGAACCCTTCTGGCCGCTATTGTGCTAAATACTTCCTAAATTAATAGATAATATTTAGTACGTTTTATTCGCAAGTACACAAAATCAAATGATAGTATAGTACAGCAAGTACGAGATAGATCCAACGGAGATTGTTGATTTTGCTTCGAATTAAAAAAAAAAAAAATCAAATTGTCACTAAATGGATATTATGAAAAAGAAATAAAAAGATATAAAGACGAATGAAAATGTAAAGGTAGGGCTTTGATATCCACCACTAATCATACTTAGATAATATAACAATATGCCAATGATCCAATCATATTATGAATACTTAATGTTTGCCAACCTACGGATATGGGTGCCTACTCCTTAAGCTATTGATTTTCCTAAGCAATGAATTAGGCATGTGTGTCTACTCTAATTCTTTTCTTTTATAAAGAATTTAGCATGGGTGTCTACTAAGTTGTTATTTAAGAAAGCATAAATCTGTGGAAATCGACAAACACATGATGCCTAGGGCATGGGTGTCTACTCCCGATTCCCCATGTTGATTAACCCAAGAACCTGGTGTGGATTTCTTTTGTTACTCTTATTAAACCCAGGACTCGATCATCCAAATTGATTTAATTAACTAATCCATACCACATGCATATAATGGCTAATCACATACATATGAGGAACTCAAGAAAATAGGAATTAATCAAGTTAAGTAACACAATATGATTATCACAAAGGCACTAATATTGAAATATTAAATAAACAAAATTAGGGCTTCAATCTAGCCCTCCTTAAAAGTTAGATACACATAATTAAAACAAAACTAAAAGGAAAATGGAAAGAAAGAACTGAAAACCGCTTCTAGAAGTAACCTCCAATTCCTCTCCCCAAAGTTGTCTCCTTGAAATTGTCTATTGAATTGTGAGGCTGTGAGGTCTATTTATAGGGCTTAGGAGAGTTCTAGAAGCCCTAGTAATCCTAGGAAATTCGGAGATTTATTTTATATATATGTTTTATATATACCTATAGGAGAGATGGAGGACATTGCCGGAGAATCGCCAGAGACGGCAACGGCGAAGTGGAGCTGGCCGCTGGAGATGGGGAGTGAGCTTGAGAGAGAGAGTGCTAGCTGAGAGATAGATCTGAGAGAGAGAGAGAGAGAGCGGGAGATGAGGGAGCTGAGGAAGAGTGAGGGAGAGGTCTATCCGGCAGCCGACTGAGTCGAGGGAGGAGAAGAAGAAAGAAGAAAAATGAGGGAGGAGTTTGGCGGTCAAGGTGAGAGAAGAGAAAGTAAGGGAGAGAGAGGGAAAAAACAAAAAAAAAAAAAAGAAGAAGGCATGGGCGATGGGATGGCCAGCAAGCGCTGGCCTTCCTAAGGCCCATTCCTGACGTGCCACATAGGCACGTCAGAAAATTCTAATGTGCCTTTTTTTTTTTTTTGGCAAATTAAAACTAATTAATAAGGTGATGATGAAAATTATTAACAAGAGAAAATAAAATGAACGAAGATATTAATTCACTCAATAAGTAAGATGTGGTTAACCCACACTGATCTAATACTAAATAAAAATGTATCAACGTGCATGGTTCAAACCTAAAAGGTATATAACATTTTCCTTGTTCATTTGGAATCTCGTTAAAATAATTAAATTAACATTATTCATATTGAAGTTTTGACAGGCATGAGGAGAATTTGATATTTTCCTATATATATATATATATATATATATATATATAGGAAAATATCAAATTCTCCTCGTGCCCGTATCATATATAACTGTTGTACACTAAAACAGCTTTGTAAACTGGCTCGATTGACTGACAAGAAAAGAAGAAGAAGACGAGGAAGAAAGAATTGAAGAAGAAAATCTAGTACATGCAACGACAATTTCATTTCATGTTTCTTTGTTTTATCTGCAAATAAATAGTGTTTTTGTGTGAAAAAAAAAAAAAAAAAAAAAAAAAAAAAAAATTCTATATTAAGCACATGGCAGCAACATAGTTATTTAATAAAGATCTGGAATGATTTTGAGTCTCATTTTCATTTAAAATCCTTTATAATAAAAAACAAAAATTAGATGAAATATATATAATATAAAATAAACTTGATAAAAAAAATATTGACGTGTCAAAATGACACGTCAATAACTTATTTAAGTGTTATTTTGAGACGTCAATATTTCTTGACGTGTCTAATTTTACCACGTCAATAAATATTTTAATATTAAGTTATTTAAATAAAATTTTTAAAATTTAAATTGAATTTAAATTTCCTGACGTGTTGAATGTAACACGTTAATAAATATTGACATGTCACATACAACACGTAAAAAAAAAAAAATTTGCTGACGTGCCACTTTGGGCACGTCAATAGTTACAGATGTGGCAAAATTTGGATATTGTTTGCCACGTCAGAAACCATCCGATTTTTTGTAGTGGTAGGTGGATCGAAATGATAATGATGTGTGTAAAGACGACAACATACAACGTTCTAATCAACGGTGATCCTACGGGTCGGGTTACCCCCATTAGGTACATCCGACAAGGGAATCCAATCTCACCTTATGTTTTTTTGTTGTGTGCAGAAGCTCTGAGTTCCCTTTTGACTCGAGTGGACAGCAATGGTGATCAACTACCCGGAGTTCCAACTTCCAAGAAGGGGCCCCGTTTAAGTCACTTAATTTTTGCCGACGATAGCTTGCTATTCTGCAAAGCCTCTCCATTGTATTGGCACAGACTAACAAAAATTCTAAAGATTTATGAGTTGGTTTCGGGACAGCGATTAAACCAAGCAAAAACATCTAAGTCGCAATACACCCCTGGATACACAGCAGGAAATATTGAGGTTGGCAGGTATTCCCTCCACTCAGAGATACGACAAATACCTTGGATTGCAAGCTCTTGTTGGTAAATACCGTAAGCAGGCTTTTAAGAGTATCAAGGACAGAGTTTGGAGGCGACTTGATGATTGGAAGCTGAAATTTTTGTCACAAGCGGGGAAGGAGATCTTGTTGAAAGCAGTGATCCAAGCAATTCTGACATATAGTATGAGCATTTGTTCCAAGCAATTCTTCCAAAGAGCCTATGCTCCGAGATCTATTCATTAATGCAGAAATTTTGGTGGGGACATCAAGAAAATGACTCGCACATTCATTGGATGAGATGGAGTCAAATGAGGCTATCCAAAGATAAAGGCGGCATGGGTTTCAGAGACTTGGTGAGCTTTAATAAGGCTCTTTTGGCAAAACAATGGTGGCGGTTGTTACAATCTCGTCCAATCTCGTCCAAAAGTGTTGGACCCGAGTAGCAAGGTGTTCTTTTTGATCGGGAAATGGTGGGGTGGGACCAGAACTTGTTGCGGAGCATCTTCACATTAGAGGAGATAGCCACCAATAATACCACACTTGGCGGTGCACACACTCAGGTATTTTCTTGGTCAAAAGTGCCTATCACCTAGCAAAAGAGTTGCAGATGAGGAAGAGTCCGGAGGGTTCAAGGAGAGAGGAGAGTATTTTATGGAAGACAATGTGGAAATTATCTCCAAATGCAGCGAAGAATTTTTTCTGGCGAGCTTGTCACAACTTGTTGCCTGCAAAGGATAATCATCTTCGGCGGAAGGTGGTGAAGGAGCCATTCTGCCCGACTTGTGAGAGGGGGTCGGAAACTGTCACTCATGCTTTGTGGGGTGGCCCAGCAGCCATGGATGTGTGGGGATGTAGCAAGAGGGTATTCCAAAAATGTGTTATGAAAGGTTCAAACTTCATGTAAATTTCGAAAATTATTTTCTTAAGATGTGATACAGAGGATTGTGCTCTCTTTGTGCAGTTAGCTCGACAGATTTGGTTTCGTAGAAACAAGTGGGTATTTGATGGAGTATTTACAAGCCCAAATGTTATTATTCAGAAATCCTTTAAGCTGATTGTAGACTACTCCCAGCTCCACGAGAAGAGATCACCTGGACATAGCATGCAGAATCCGGATTGTGTTAAAAAGTGGAGGGCCCTTTCTCAAGGATGGTATAAGGAAAATTGGGACGTAGCAGTTGACAAATCTCATGGACGGGTGGAGATAGGTTTCGTGATAAGAGAGGAGAAAGGGCAGGTTGTTGGCATTTTGTGACTTTCACCATAAAGTTGGTGGGACCCAGCATCATTAAAGGAGAATTCTTTTGGCTCACGTTTTCTTTTATTCCCAATTGCTCTTAGAATTGGTTTTCCTTTACAAAGCATGAATTGAACTTGAAGTCCTTCTACAATTTGGAATTGGAGGAGCCTTGTTTAGCCGTCTTATATGTCCTATAAAAAGGGGTGTCCACAGCACATAAATGTGGAGAGAAAAACCAAAGTAATATTTGCTTTGTGTTTTGGTGAGCCAACAATAGAGAGAAAAGAAAGAGAGTTTTTTTTTTTTTTTTCCCTTTTGTTATTATTCTCCTTTGGGTAAAGTGAGAATTGGGTGTATTTGGGGCTTTGGGTTTAAGTGGTTTTCTCACCCTGTTACTCTCTTGTTAAGTCGAGCCAGTTAAATCTTTGTGTGGTGTGATTTCTTATCTTTGTTATTCCGCATTCTTCTTATTTTTGCA
>NC_081546.1:22813266-22825453 GCF_901000735.1 Corylus avellana
TAAGATGTGGTTAACCCACACTGATCTAATACTAAATAAAAATTTATTAACGTGCATGGTTCAAACCTAAAGGATATATAACATTTTCCTCGTTCGTTTGGAATCTGATTAAAATAATTAAATTAACATTATTCATATTGAAGTTTTGACATATATTTAGGAAAATATCAAATTGTCATCGTGCCCGTATTATATATAACTGTTTGTTGTACACTAAAACAGCTTTGTAAAATGGTCCGATTGATTGACAGGAAAAGAAGAAGAAAAAGACGAGGAAGAAAGAATTCATGAAGAAGAAAACCTAGTAGATGTAACGACAATTTCATTTCATCTTTCTTTGTTTTATCTGCAAATAAATAGTGTTTTTCGTGCAAAAAAAAAAAAAAAAAAAAAAAAAATTCTATATTAAGCACATGGCAGCAACATAGTTATTTAATAAAGATCTGGAATGATTTTGAGTCTCATTTTCATTTAAAATCCTTTATAATAAAAAACAAAAATTAGATGAAATATATATAATATAAAATAAACTTGATAAAAAAAATATTGACGTGTCAAAATGACACGTCAATAACTTATTTAAGTGTTATTTTGAGACGTCAATATTTCTTGACGTGTCTAATTTTACCACGTCAATAAATATTTTAATATTAAGTTATTTAAATAAAATTTTTAAAATTTAAATTGAATTTAAATTTCCTGACGTGTTGAATGTAACACGTTAATAAATATTGACATGTCACATACAACACGTAAAAAAAAAAAAATTTGCTGACGTGCCACTTTGGGCACGTCAATAGTTACAGATGTGGCAAAATTTGGATATTGTTTGCCACGTCAGAAACCATCCGATTTTTTGTAGTGGTAGGTGGATCGAAATGATAATGATGTGTGTAAAGACGACAACATACAACGTTCTAATCAACGGTGATCCTACGGGTCGGGTTACCCCCATTAGGTACATCCGACAAGGGAATCCAATCTCACCTTATGTTTTTTTGTTGTGTGCAGAAGCTCTGAGTTCCCTTTTGACTCGAGTGGACAGCAATGGTGATCAACTACCCGGAGTTCCAACTTCCAAGAAGGGGCCCCGTTTAAGTCACTTAATTTTTGCCGACGATAGCTTGCTATTCTGCAAAGCCTCTCCATTGTATTGGCACAGACTAACAAAAATTCTAAAGATTTATGAGTTGGTTTCGGGACAGCGATTAAACCAAGCAAAAACATCTAAGTCGCAATACACCCCTGGATACACAGCAGGAAATATTGAGGTTGGCAGGTATTCCCTCCACTCAGAGATACGACAAATACCTTGGATTGCAAGCTCTTGTTGGTAAATACCGTAAGCAGGCTTTTAAGAGTATCAAGGACAGAGTTTGGAGGCGACTTGATGATTGGAAGCTGAAATTTTTGTCACAAGCGGGGAAGGAGATCTTGTTGAAAGCAGTGATCCAAGCAATTCTGACATATAGTATGAGCATTTGTTCCAAGCAATTCTTCCAAAGAGCCTATGCTCCGAGATCTATTCATTAATGCAGAAATTTTGGTGGGGACATCAAGAAAATGACTCGCACATTCATTGGATGAGATGGAGTCAAATGAGGCTATCCAAAGATAAAGGCGGCATGGGTTTCAGAGACTTGGTGAGCTTTAATAAGGCTCTTTTGGCAAAACAATGGTGGCGGTTGTTACAATCTCGTCCAATCTCGTCCAAAAGTGTTGGACCCGAGTAGCAAGGTGTTCTTTTTGATCGGGAAATGGTGGGGTGGGACCAGAACTTGTTGCGGAGCATCTTCACATTAGAGGAGATAGCCACCAATAATACCACACTTGGCGGTGCACACACTCAGGTATTTTCTTGGTCAAAAGTGCCTATCACCTAGCAAAAGAGTTGCAGATGAGGAAGAGTCCGGAGGGTTCAAGGAGAGAGGAGAGTATTTTATGGAAGACAATGTGGAAATTATCTCCAAATGCAGCGAAGAATTTTTTCTGGCGAGCTTGTCACAACTTGTTGCCTGCAAAGGATAATCATCTTCGGCGGAAGGTGGTGAAGGAGCCATTCTGCCCGACTTGTGAGAGGGGGTCGGAAACTGTCACTCATGCTTTGTGGGGTGGCCCAGCAGCCATGGATGTGTGGGGATGTAGCAAGAGGGTATTCCAAAAATGTGTTATGAAAGGTTCAAACTTCATGTAAATTTCGAAAATTATTTTCTTAAGATGTGATACAGAGGATTGTGCTCTCTTTGTGCAGTTAGCTCGACAGATTTGGTTTCGTAGAAACAAGTGGGTATTTGATGGAGTATTTACAAGCCCAAATGTTATTATTCAGAAATCCTTTAAGCTGATTGTAGACTACTCCCAGCTCCACGAGAAGAGATCACCTGGACATAGCATGCAGAATCCGGATTGTGTTAAAAAGTGGAGGGCCCTTTCTCAAGGATGGTATAAGGAAAATTGGGACGTAGCAGTTGACAAATCTCATGGACGGGTGGAGATAGGTTTCGTGATAAGAGAGGAGAAAGGGCAGGTTGTTGGCATTTTGTGACTTTCACCATAAAGTTGGTGGGACCCAGCATCATTAAAGGAGAATTCTTTTGGCTCACGTTTTCTTTTATTCCCAATTGCTCTTAGAATTGGTTTTCCTTTACAAAGCATGAATTGAACTTGAAGTCCTTCTACAATTTGGAATTGGAGGAGCCTTGTTTAGCCGTCTTATATGTCCTATAAAAAGGGGTGTCCACAGCACATAAATGTGGAGAGAAAAACCAAAGTAATATTTGCTTTGTGTTTTGGTGAGCCAACAATAGAGAGAAAAGAAAGAGAGTTTTTTTTTTTTTTTTCCCTTTTGTTATTATTCTCCTTTGGGTAAAGTGAGAATTGGGTGTATTTGGGGCTTTGGGTTTAAGTGGTTTTCTCACCCTGTTACTCTCTTGTTAAGTCGAGCCAGTTAAATCTTTGTGTGGTGTGATTTCTTATCTTTGTTATTCCGCATTCTTCTTATTTTTGCATCTTACAGGTCTTGGGAAATTGGATTAATTTCCTAACAACTGGTATCAGAGCTGTTGGTTCGAGTGGGAGCGATGGCAAGTGAAGAAAGAAAGATGGGAATCGAGAAATTTGACGGAAAAGATTTTGGATATTGGAAGGTACAGATTGAAGATATTCCTTATGGGAAGGATCTTGATCAACCTCTTTTGGAAGAAAAACCCGACGACATGAATGATAGCGAGTGTGCTTTGCTTGATTGTAAAGCTCTAGCAGTTATCAGGTTATCACTGTCAAAATCAATTGCACACAACTTTGTAAAGGAGAAGACCATAGCAGGTCTAATGGCGGCTTTGTCAAGCATGTATTAGAAGCCGTCGGCTAATAACAAGGTGCATCTGATGAAGAAATTGTTCAACCTAAAGATGGTGGAAGGAGCTTCGGTGGCACATCATCTCAATGAGTTCAACACCATCATAAATCAATTGTCTTCGGTGGAAATTAATTTTGATGATGATGTTCATGCGTTGATCATCTTGGCATCTTTGTCAAATAGCTGGGAAGCAGTGAGGATGGCTGTGAGTAACTTTGTAAGAAAGAGTAAACTGAGCTATAAAGACGTTAGGGATTTGATTCTTAGGGAAGAGGTTCGCATAAGAGATGCGGGTGAAGCCTCTTGTTCTGGTGTTGCTTTAAACCTAGAGACTCATGGCAGAAGACAAGACAGAAACTCTGTGAGGGGCAGATCTAAGTCCAGGAAGGGTAGGAGCAAATCCAGGTCTGGACGACAACCTAAGTGTTGGAACTGTGGCAAGACAGGCCACTTCAAGAAGAACTGGAGAGAGCTGAAGAAGGAGACCGAAAATGACGCCGCAAATGTCACGGTAACAGAAGAAGTACACGATGCCCTACTTCTATCTATTGACAGTCCTCTTGATTCTTGGGTCTTGGACTCAAGGGCTTCTTTTCACACCACACCGATCCGTGAAGTTCTCAAAAATTATGTGGCTGGAGATTTTGGGAAGGTGTACTTGGCTGACGGAACGGCGCTGGATGTTGTGGGTATAGGCAATGTTTGCATTAGAGTCCACAGTGACTCGGTATGGAAGCTGCAAAATGTCAGGCATATCCCAGAGCTAAAAAAGAAACTGATTTCAGTAGGACAACTTGATAATGAAGGGCATTCAATTCATTTCCACGGTGGAAAGTGGAAGGTCAGCAAGGAAGTCAGGATTTTGGCTCATGGTCAAAAGATGGGTACTCTCTATATGACGACGAATAGCAGGGATACAATTGTTGTTGCAGATACGGGTGCTAACTCAAAATTATGGTACCTAAGGCTTGGGCACATGAGCGAAAAAGGGATGAAAGTACTTCTGTCAAAGGGTAAACTACCGGAGTTGAAGTCAGTTGAGTCTGATTTGTGTGAAGGCTGCATCCCAGGAAAGCAGAAGAAGGTGAGTTTGGCGAAAGTTGGCAGAACACCGACGCCGGGAAGCTAGAATTTTGTACACACGGATTTGTGGGGTCCCGCACCAGTGGCATCTCTTGGAGGCTGCGGTATTACATCACATTTATTGATGACTCAAGCAAGAAGGTATGGGTTTACTTCTAAAAGCTTAAATATGATGTATTTGAAATTTTTAAGAAGTGGAAGGTCATGGTAGAGACAGAAACTGGTCTGAAAGTGAAGTGTTTAAGATCAGACAATGGGGGAGAATACGAAGATAGGGGTTTCAAAGAGTTTTGTGCAGTGAATGGGATTAGAATGGAAAAGACTATTCCAGGGACACCACAACAGAATGGCGTGGCTGAGCGCATGAGCAGGACCCTCAACGAGTGTGCAAGAAGTATGAGGTTGCATGCTGGACTACTGAAAACATTCTGGGCGAATGCAGTAAGCACTGCTACTTACTTGATAAACAGAGGTCCATCAGTTCCTTTGGGCCATAGACTACCTGAAGAAGTCTGCAGTGGAAATGAGGTAAATGTTTTTCACTTGAAAGTTTTTGGTTGTGTTTCGTATGTCTATATTGATCTGATGCTTGTAGCAAGCTAGATGCTAAGTCTAGAAAATGTTATTTTATTGGCTATGGGGATGAGGCATTCAGGTATTGGTTTTGGGATGATCAAAACCAGAAGATCATTAGAAGTAGAAATGTTACTTTTAATGAGATGGTTGTGTATAAGAATAATTCAAGTACAGAACCAGTAAGTACAGAGTCAAAGGTTGAGAAGCTTGAATTTATCAACCTAGATGAAATTTCTAAAAGTGTAGCTCAGAGAAGGAATTCAGAAGTTGACAGGGATTCAGAAACTAAAGATGGTCTAGAAGTTGAAGAAATAGTAGATCAAAAGACTAAATAGGGTACACCGATTGTGGTTGTCCGTAGATTTACTAGAACCATTAGATCTCCGCAACGTTTTTCACCCTCCTTGTTTTATATTTTGTTGACGGATGGCAGTGAGCCAGAGACGATTGTTGAAGCCTTGAAGGTTGAAGATTCAATCAAGTGGGAGTTAGCCATGAAAGATGAGATAGACTCATTATTGACTAACCAGACCTGGGAGCTGACTGAGTTGCTAGCAGGTAAAAAGGTTTTGCACAATAAATGGGTGTTTAGAATAAAGGGTGAACATCATGGTAGCAAACGCTACACGGCAAGATTAGTAGCCAAGGGATTCCAGCAAAAAGAAGAAATTGACTACACAGACATATTCTCTCCGGTGGTGAAGAAGACAACCATCAGAATTGTGCTGAGCATTGTGGCGGCGGAGGACTTACATCTAGAGCAATTAGATGTGAAGACTGCGTTCCTTCATGGAGAGTTGGAGGAAGAAATTTATATGTAGCAGCCACAGGGATTCGTAGTGCAGGGGAAGGAAAGTTTAGTATGCAAACTGAGAAAAAGCTTGTATGGCCTGAAACAGGCTCCAAGACAATGGTACAAGAAGTTTGACAGTTTCATGTTCAGTACTGGGTTCACGAGATGCAATGCAGATCATTGCTGCTATGTCAAGAGTCTTAAGAACTCTTACATTATTCTACTTCTATACGTAGATGATATGCTCATTGTAGGGGCCAGTATGGAAGAAATCAACAAGTTGAAGAATCAGCTGTTAAAACAGTCTGCAATGAAGGATTTGGGTGCTGCTAAACAAATCCTTGGGATGAGAATCATCAGGGACAAGGCCAATAGTACACTGAAGATTTTGCAGACAGAGTATGTGAAGAAGATTCTCAATAGATTTAGCATGGATGAAGCTAAGTCAGTGAGCACACCCTTGGGGAGTCACTTTAGATTAACCAAGGATCAATCACCGAAGACGGATCAAGAGAAAGCATGCATGAGCAAGGTACCTTATGCCTCAGCTATCGGAAGTCTGATGTATGCAATGGTCTGTACTAGACCAAATATTGCACATGCAGTGGGAGTTCTGAGCAAGTACATGAGTGATCCAGGGAAGCAGTCAAGTGGATTTTACGATATTTGAGAGGAACTTCAGATATGTCCCTTTGCTTCACAGGTGCAGAATTAAAGCTGAAGGGCTACGTGGATGTTGATCTAGCGGGTGATGTTGATAGCAGGAAAAGTACTACAGGGTTTGTATATACTCTAGGAGGTACTGCTGTGTGTTGGACCTTAAGGTTACAGAAAATTGTAGCCCTTTCCACTACAGAACAGAGTATGTGGCCGTGACAGAAGCTAGAAATGAGATGGTTTGGCTACAAGGTTTTTTGGATGAGTTGGGAAAGAACAATGAGAAGGGCGTTCTACACAGTGATAGTCAGAGTACCATTTTTCTTGCGAAGAACCCGATGTATCATTCAAGAACAAAGCATATACAATTGAGGTATCACTTCATTCAATCTCTTATTGAAAGTGAACAATTGTTACTTGAGAAGATTTGTGGAATTGAGAATCCGGCAGACATGCTGACAAAAGGAGTGACTATTGAGAAACTGAAGCTGTGCGCAGCTTCAGTTGGTCTTCAAGCTTGAAGATAGGTGGAGGAGACATCTAAAGGAGATAAACTATGTTGCAACTTGATGGGATTCAAGTCAAGTGGGAGATTGTTGGTGTTTTGTGACTTTCACCATAAAGTTGGTGTGACCCAGCATCATTAAAGGAGAATTCTTTTGGCTTATGTTTTCTTTTATTCCCAATTGCTCTTGGAATTGGTTTTCCTTAAAGTTTAAAAATTGGCAATGTACCCCCCTAATGTTTCAAAAATTTTCAATTTAAACCTTCTGTTACTAATTTCCATTAAATTGGACGGAAATTTAAAAAACAAAAAAAAAAAAAAGCTAAGGGTAATTACGTAATTTCATAGATTTCCGTCCAATTTGACGGAAATTAGTAACGGAAGGTTTAAATTGAAAATTTTTTAAGCATTAGGGGGTACATTGCCAATTTTTAAACTTTGGGGTTCAAATTAAAAAACACTTGAAACTTTAGGGAGGTAAAGGGGATTTTTTCCAAAAAAATATACATATAGAAGACAAAAACTTCTTTGTATTTTTTATACTATCACAATCAGTACCAAAAAATCAATAGATAAACATATAATGACTTCGTCATTTGTATTGGACTTACTCTAAAAACACTTATCAGATTCATATATTTTCAAATCATTTGCAATCCTAGCTTTATTTTTTAAACATAGGGGTATATTGTAAATTTTTATACTTTGAGATTCAAATTGAAAAACCCCTGAAACTTCAGGAGGGTAAAGTAGATTTTTCCCTATTTTTTTATATGAAAGACTTGGAGTATTGCTTACGTGATCCTTGGTCAATAATTTTTTATTGAATAGTTTGGCATTTTTTTTATTTTATTTTTTGTAATGCTGCCGGTTTGATATTTTTCAGAAAAATTACATTTTACTGCTCTAAAATTTGGGGCGATTTTCAATTCGACCTCTAAAGTTTCAATTTTTGCAATGCCCCCAAACTTCCAATTGTTTGCAATTCGACCAATTTTATCACAAAATTTCCATATTGCCCATAATTTTTCATTTATTTTTTTTATTTTTTATTAAAAAAAAAAAATGGGGGTGCAAAATGGATAGATGGCCAAAGGAGTAGCTACGACTACCCCGATTTTTTTTAAAATTTTTTATAAAATACAAAATAATAAAAAAATATAAAAAAAAAATTAGGGGCAATATGGGAAGTTTGGGATGAAATTGGTCAAATTGCAAAAACTTGAAAGTCTAGGAGGGTGCATTGTAAAAATTGAAACATTGCAGGTCGAATTGAAAATCATCCTAAACTTCGGGGGAGTAAAGTGTATTTTTCCCTGTTTTTTTTTTATATATAATCTTGTGATGGTGGGAGAGGTACTTGCGTTGGTGAGAGAGGAATTTTTGTAGTGCTGACAATTTAACATTTTTTGTTGATGCTGATACCTTGATATTTGTTATAGGAGTAATTGTAGTGCCTCGGGTAAGTATTATGCTATGATTAGCTTAGTTTTTTTTTGAAAAATATGGAACTTCCATTGATGCAATTTCATGAGCATAAAGCTATTACAACATAGAGCATACAGTTTTGAAAAATCATAGCCAACTATGAAGGTTACAAAGTCATAAAAATTACTTCAAGCTTCTGCTAACCCATGTGCAACTACATTTAAGGAACAGATCTGCTTCGTGCATACTAGATCTAGGACATGGGTAGCCCAAATAAAAAAAAAACAAAAATAAAAAAACAACTAGAAACTAAAAATCTGGCTGTGAGAGAGTTAAACCCTCAGACCGATCTACTCCATCTTCAACCCGAAGGCCAGGACAACAAATTCATCATCAACCCTAAGGCCAAGACAAATAAAATTAAAAAAAAAAAAAAAAAACACCCCACAAGCTGTAGCGGAGGAGCACAGCATCATAGACATCCGTTCGGAAGAAACGCCTTGACCGAAGAAGACGATCAGATCTAAGGTTGAAGAGACTAGATTTGGATCTAGATCTAGTGACATCTAGATCTACAAACTAGATCTAAAACAACCCGCCAGAAATGGAGAACGAATGAGCTTACAGAAAAGACACCGAGCACTGCTACCGTGAAAGGGGAGGAGGGAAGATCTAGCCTCTTGAAGTTCTTCTTGGTGTTGTCTAGAAGAAAAGTGTACGATTTGCTTAGTTGGAGGGTTAGCAAGATTTCATGATTCATTAGGGTTCGTTGGAAAGAAGATTTTGGTATTTTGGGTATTGTCTGAACGTTCGCAAGGGGACCATTGAACTTTTGCTTAGCCACCCTAGACCCGTTGGGTAATAGTACACCAAACTTTCACAGGGGGACCACTGAACGTTCGTTGACTAAAATTTGACCCACTAGGTAATGACCGAAAGTATGCCCGGCAACCCCTAAATTATTGTGTAAACAGTACACCAAACGTTCGATCTAGGACCACCAAACATTCAATGACCTGTAGGTTGTAAGAGCAGCGCCCTTAACTTTTCCCAACCCTATAAATACCCCTTCTCAAGCCCTTTCTAAGACTCATTCTACCCTCTAAGCCTTACAAAAACTCTACTTGAGTATTTTGTGAGTTTTGAGAGGAAGAATAAAGGTTTCTTGAAGATCATTGTTCTAGAGAAGTAACCTTCTTGACTTAGTTTGTTATTTATCTAGTTGTTATATATTATGGTTTAAGTGTTTTCCATAGCTTGGTTGCTAATTTTGGGTTTGTATTTTTGTTTTAGATTTTAATTTTAGTTTAAGCATAGGTTAGAATTTCATTCTTGTTTGACATATTTTGTTTGGCATAGAGATTTTATTTTGGGATAAGAATACGTTAAGAATCTTGTTATGACCTTAGGACTTGCTTAGAAGTTGTTAGAAGGCTATTTAGTTCGAAATGGGTTTTATGTGCAGAAGTGAACATTCGCACCTCTCTGGCCAAACGTTCGACTTAACTTGTCTGAACGTTCGAAGGTTAAGAAGGAACTCTATTTGAACATTTTTAGGTCTGTTTTAGCTCAAATTTAGTATTGATGATAGGTCTTTTCACAGATTTGGAGAGTGTGGAACACCTGGATGAATATTTGGAATGCCTTACGTCACAAGTTAGTACAAACCCACATGAATGTTTTTTGTTCTTTTTCTCGTATTGCACAACTATTTTATATGTATCAAATATGTATCATTATAATTCTCATGAAATACATTTTGATCTACTATGAATTCAATTTTGTGAAAACATGTGTTGCTTAAGCAAGATAATGAACACTGTGAGATTTGTAAGAGCATATTCGTAGTCAATTTTATTTTTCATAAGGGAAAGGCCTTGCTCATGATATATATATATGCCTCTAAGAGGAGAAAACAAAAAAAAAAAAAAAAAAAAAAAAGCACAAAAAAGCTCCAAAAAAATTTAGCAAATTCCAACAAGCTAGTTCCTCCTAATTTCAAGTTAATTACAGAATCTCTGTAATCCAATTCCTAGTTTCTTGAGAATCGTTAGTGAGGCCTTGGAATGCCTTTATATGAGATTATCGTGAAGTTTAGAGGGGCTTTGAGATGCAGCCTTGGCTAGTTGGTTGTGGTTGGAGAGAGCGTATGATTTTTTTATTTTTTTTTGAGATTCGATCTAGTGACCTTTATTTTATGAGGCATGATCTCTAGTCGATTGAACCACCCCTTGAAGATGAGAGTATAATTATTTAGTTGGCTATGAATTGAGTGGAGGTAACAATATGTTGGGTGCCATGTGAAGGCCGCAAGATACGGAGGATTGGTATTTGGCTCCAAACCATTTCTTTCTTCTTCTTGGCTATTGTGAAAAAAGTGTTATGGTTCTAAATTTAGTGGTTGTCAATAGGATTAATGATTTTTGACATACGTGCAATTGGACAAGAACTCAATACAAAATGATTGATTTCTATTGATTGAGACCTCGAAAATGAGGTTAAATTATTGGTTCCTAGCTGAAAACTTGACTTAAAGTTATTGCATCCTATTGTCAACACCATCACCCACTAGGGTCGGGAGGGGGCAAATGCCTCCAGTGGCTCGTCTAAATTTTATTTACCCAATGTATTCTTTCCTCTCTTGGCCACCATTGAAAAAAAATAATAATCAAATAAAATAAAATAAAATCCTTATTTTAGCTAAATGCTTTTTACCAACTGTGGTCACAATAAAAAACTCAAAGCATGAGAAATTCATATTATTACCGTATATAGTTTTAGAGTCTCTTTAGGATTGCGTTTAAGAAATAGAACTTTTAAGTCAGAAAGAGCTTTTAGGAAAAAGCGCTTTTAATTTTTTTTATCAAACAAGTACTTTTTTTTCAAACGAGCTTTTTGAGTGTCAAAAGTACTTTTAAGCCTCTCAAACGCAATCTCAAACAAGCCCTTATTATACTATTAGACACGTAACTCAAAAAACTTAATAGTCTATTTGATTAGGTAAATTCTGAATTATTACTTTGAATTATGTGCTTGAATGCAGAAAACATATTTGCTTCTTTTAATAAGGAAATATTAATTATGCTAGCTTGGTTGTATCTAAATGCTTTTTCAGTAGTTCAACTTATTACCTTTAATAACTAGCTTGAAATATAAATCCTTGACATGTGTTTTAGTGAAAAATACGCAATACTCAAACAAAGTGGATAGTTCGCTGAAATAGATAGTAGAGATGAAAAAAGATAGTTTTAATATTACTCTCTGTTAATTAAAATCTTGGCTCCACTGCTGCCGCACACCACCCAAACCAAAAATTATAAGCTACATTGAAACATGAAAAAGAAAAACTCATAGGCTTCGTTTGTTTCGGGATAAAATGATTTCTTGAAAATGTTTTCTGTATTTTCGAGTGTTTGGTGCAACGTAAAATAATAGTCATTTTTTGAAAATAGTCTTCCATTTTTTGAATTGAAACATCTCATTCTCAAATCGACAAACTCAGTTAGAATCCTGTTGGGACCCGACCAGGACCCACCCGAGACCTCGGCAGCACCCACTCAGGACCTTGCCGTGACCCGACAATGACATGGTCAGGACCTGCCCTTGACATGGTCAGGACCTGCCCTTAAATATTTTATTAATATTTATATTAATGGGACAGATGTCCCATTTATGACCTTAAGATCTCTCTAGAAAGATTGGCCATTAACTAAATATTCTCCAGTCCAAAATGAACTGGAAATGATCCTATTCCGGCAAAGGCAGAGGTGGTAACAGCATACACAAT
>NC_081546.1:22825553-22830472 GCF_901000735.1 Corylus avellana
TGGTAACAGCATACACAATCATCCAGAAAAAACTATTATCCATTGCAACAAGACAAATCCTAAAGTGACCCAAATTGAAGAGGGGCAAATGTAAGAATTTTTGTTCCGCACTGGAATGGATCTGTTCTCTACAGAATTTCCCGTTTGATAAAAGTGTTGGGAGTCCAGAGCAGGTCTGTGTTCTCCTCCACCCTGACCATAGTGTTTGATAATCTGGTTTTTGATAAAAGTCTAGGCAAAAATATAATTAAAAAAATAATAATATTAAAAATAAAAAATAAAAAATAAAAAAAAAGAGTAGAGAAAGATAATAGATAATTTGTTGGAGTGGGTAAAGAAAGAGTAATTTTTACTCACTCTCACTTCCTCATTCATTTCTCCACACTCCGGCACCATTGGATTAAAATCTAATAAAGACTCATAACAAAGTATTCATATAAAAAAAGTAATAGTTAAAATGGACAATTGAATTTTTTTTTTTTTTTTTATTAGGTATTTTACATTAATTCAATTATAGTTTTAAAAGCAATATATGAAGGTGAGGAAATGGGTATGGAAGGTGAGAGTAGGGTGTATATGTGGGAAGATAGTAACCGCCCATATCCACTATCTGTAACTAACTACGTGTATATTAGGCGTCTAAAAAAAACTGGGAAGCTATAACCGAAACCAGGAAACTAGGGAACCGATTTTGAAATCGGTTGGAAAACAGGGTAACCGAGTACCCGGTTCCGATTCTAGTTTTTGGCACCCGGAGCATATATATATATATATATATATATATATGCACCCAGTGACAATTGTTAATAATATTTTTTTGTGTACATATATATTTGGCTTCAGTGGACAGTGGCCCTTCGCCTTGCGTTGGGCCACTGTCCACTGAAGCCAAAAATGGCCACTGAACCAAAAATTGTCCCACTTTTTTTTTCTTTTTTTTTTTTTTCTCCTTAACAATTGTCCCATTTGCTCCTTATTCCTTAAGGATTATCCCACATTGCTCAAAATATACAACCCTCACGCTTGTTTTTCTATAAAAGGGAAACATATTCTCTCCTTCTAAATCCAACTCCAAGCCACTTGTTGAGCCCAAAGAGCCCAAAATACATAAATTTTGGGCCAAAATACAAATTTCTGGCCCTCCAACCCTCCAAACTTGCTATTAAATAAGTCCCAATTTTTTTTTAAAAAAAAAAAACCCGGTTACCCGGTTTTGAAACCAGTACTTAAAATAAAAATAGCGGATACGAACCGCATGAACTAAAAACAAAATTCCTATGCAGATAAGACTAACTGCATCGGCATATTCTACCTAGTGTGTAGCACTATTCCTATAGAAAAAACAATACTTAAAATAGTGCATATTTTTTATTAGATCTTTTTACATGATTCCCGAGATAAAGGTTAACGAAATTTCAGCCATCATCTTTCAACTTTACTTTTTTATTTATTTATTTATTTATTTTTTTTCATTCTTTTATGGAGGTAAACTAAACCAACTGATAAAGTAAACAAAACTACTTTTTCTTCAATATAAAAATATATTTTATAATAACTTTTTTTATTATTATTTAAATATTATTTCTTTTTAAAATATATGTTTTTTACCTACTCTTATTTGTTTTTATAAAATCTCAACATAATTTCTAATTAAAAATAAAAAAAAAAAAAGAGGAGAGAAAACAAAAATATTTATATTAAAATAATATATAAAAAAACACTTTTAATTCCCTAATCATTGAGAATTTGATGTGTATAAATTTTTATAATTTTTTTAAAATTTTTTCTATATATATATATATATATATATATAAAAGACATGTGCTGCTAATACTTTAATTAAGGGACCGTTTAAGATTATGTTTTTAAAATTTAAAAAGCTCTATTTGAGATTGTGTTTTAAAAGTTTAAAAGTGTTTTTAATATTTAAAAAATTTATTTAAAGAAAAAATATTTATTTCGTAAAAAAATTAAAAACGTTTTTAAGATATAAAAAACCTAAAAATAGTTCAAAAAAATACTTTTAACAAAAGTATAAAAATAAAATTATTGCCTAAAAACTATTTTTAACTCTCTATTTCAGTTGAGTTGAGAAGAGAGAAGCTCCTAGAACGCGTTGCTCCACTTGCCACGTACAGATGCCTTCTTCCTTTTCAAGTATTTGTTTATTAGAGTCTAACAAAAGAAGGACTGTTTATTTATTAACAAATCTTTGAGACCTCCACCATTCTTTATTCATTTACTGAAATGCTTTCTCGACGTTATACTTTTTGAAAATAAAATAGGAAAATGATAAAGTCACAACTTAAACTTAATTTTGGCTCAATTTTTTTCTAAAGTTTAAACAAAAACTGCTTGTGAAAGAGAGAAAAAGCCTTAAACTTGAGAGAAAAAGAGAAATTTTGTCTAAAATTGAACCAATCTAAAATTGAACCAAAGTTGGGTTTGAGTTGTGAGTGTATCATATCTCAATAAAATATAATACCAACATTGACAGCTAATCCATCGGATTCTCATACCACCTCTCACATTTAATATTTCACCGGAAAATTCGCCAGAAAGAGAAATTTTCCCTCGAAACAAGCAATAGATAATCCACAAGAGAAAAATGGAACAAAAGGCAAGTGAGATTTTCCATTTCCATGTAGCTAAAATTTTCAGATTTAGCAGAAGTCCAAGAGTTATTTAAAAAAAAAAAATCCAAACCATAATCTATAGTGCTAACGATCAGAGATTCATCTCAGATTCGAATTAGACGACGACGAGGAAGAAAATGAAACGATAACACCTGTATAAATGCGAAACGTTCCATGACTGTAGATCCCGAAATCTACGGTGCGGGCACGGGCGCAGAGCCATTGCTGTTGCCGTTTTTGTTGGTGTTGGTCATCATCTGCTCGAATTCCTCGAAATTGACATTTCCGTCTCCGTCGGAGTCGACTGAGCGGATCATGCGGTGACAGTCTTCGATGGAGCAAGTCATACCGAGTCGGCTGAGCACGAGGTGGAGCTCGGAGGCCGAGATCAGGCCGTTGTTGTCCTGATCGTAGAGCCCGAAGGCTTCGCGGAGCTCCGACGCACCGCCGTCCTCGGCGCCGGAGCGGCAGAAGGCCGCGAACTCCGGGAGCGAGATGAAGCCGTCGTGGTCGGAGTCTAGCTCGTTCATGATGTTTCGGAGCTCGTCTTCGTTGGAGAATGTGGATCCGAGCGATTCAAGGACGGCTCCGAGCTCCGACACGGAGATCCTCCCGTCGCCGTTGGCGTCGAAGCGCTTGAATACCTTCTCCACCTCGTCCATGTTCTGAAGGTAGACCGACTGCTTCTTTTGGCTCGGGTTCGGGCTTGAGTTCGTTGCCATGGCCGTTATGGTTGTTTCTTTTTCTTTTTTCTCGTTTTTTGCTTTTATAGCCAGATATGGTTGGGTTCGTTTCGATCTCTCATTCTCATATTTATTTACTACCGACTACCGAGGAAGAATAGAGAGATAAGGATCTGGGAGAGGGAGAAGCCAAGGGTAAAGGTGAACAGGACGATGGGGACCCGCTAATTGCGTGTTGGGAATGTGAAGACACGTGCCTGTCCCACGCGGCTTCCACGCGGTTCACTTATTGGCTTTTCTTTAGCGGCCGGTCAAACATCAATCATTTGAGACTATATTTTAAATAATAATATATAATTGAGGCTGATATGATAAATATTAAATTATTATTAAAAATATATTAAACTATGTAATTTTCAAAACATAAATTATTGTTTTTACTCTACCGTCCTTTCATTCTCCCATTTTGCAAAATTACTATCAAATTTTACAAAATATAAACAAATAATTAAGTCATTTTTGTCTTCTTTTGTGTAACTTCAATGGATCAAGAAAAATTTCAATTTCAAAAATTTCAGATCTAGGTAATTTATTTTTTATTTAAAGATTATTGTTTTGTCACGAATCACACTATCAATAAAATAATAAAATAATAATATTTATTATTTTATTGGTAGTAGGATACGTAGCAAAATAATGACCCTTTTAAGAAAAATGAACGATATAGATTTGAAATTTCCCTAAGAATTTTTTTTTTTTTTTTTTTTGAAAAATCAATATGATCTCATTCATAGAAAAGTCAAAAGCACAAAAACTCTTACAATCAAGATTCAAGCCGAAACTAAAAGATTAAAGCTGAAGTTAAAAGATTACACATCATAGAGAGCAATAACAAACAGATCTTATATTGAAGTCCAAACTATAACGCCAAACATCCACTAACCCATGACTAATCTTCAGTTGTAACAGCAGATCTGCTATAGGCAGACAATCCAATGCATAGGTAGCTCTTATTCCTTTACCTTGGGATTAGAAAAAACCTCATGCCGACACTCATCCTCCTCGACCTGAAAGCCAGAATATCATTCACATCTACAACCATAAGGGTTTGGACCAAATCATAAGGCGAGTAGATCAAGAGATGACAGAGCCTTATTACAAGCAGCGGGAAATACAAGCAAAATAGACGAACATGGAAAAAAACAAGAAGAAAGTAGCAAGACAACACAACACAATATAACCAATATACAGAGAAAAGCAAATCAACTGAAAAACATTATAAAAAAAAAAAGAAAAAAAAAAAAAAAGGAGCACACTTGGCGAAAGTCGGCAACCGGAGGAAAAGCCGATCGCGTGCTTGCCGGACACCGAAGTGAAGGAGGCGTTGGAAGCTTGACGCGGTGGGGGACACGTTAAGAGACCCTGCAGAGGATTGTGGATGGCAAAGCAGCGCAGAGGAGATCGGTGGCGCACTCAAAAATTTGGGGAGGAAGTTTAAGTGAATTTCCCAAGAGCGTCACCCACATAGTGTGCCAAAACAAACACCTAGCAAGAAAAAAAAAAAAAAAAACAAGAAGAAAGAAAAACAAATAGAAAAGAA
>NC_081546.1:22830539-22834851 GCF_901000735.1 Corylus avellana
AGAGAGGAGGGAAACGAATTAGGGAAGAGGGGGAGGGGGGGAGCTGTGTGGCGCCGCCTCTTGTGCTCTGCTAGGGTTTTTTGCCTTTCTTTTTTTCCTCAACAATGATTTCTTCCTTAAGAATTTCAGTGGAATCAGATCGAACTTCAATAATAATATGACTTTTAAAGCCATTATTACACTTATGATTAATTATTATTAAATTTTGATTAAATAGTAATTTTAAAAGTTATCTCATTCTTAGAATGACAAAAAAAAAAAAAACACAATAACTTTTAAAATTACTCGAGTAGAGTATATTATGTTGGATGAACTAGTTCAATTACTATTTTTTTTTTTAAAAAAAAAAAATTATTTGAAGAGTATAATTATATTTTTATAGTTGTTTATTAAAATAAGAGTTAAATACCAAATACCCCCTGGGATTTGGTAACTTTATTTTTACTCCCCTGGGGTTTCTTTTTTATCACAGGATCCCCTGGGGTTTTGATAAAGGACCAAGTTAGTCCATCCGTTAGTTGACCGTTAGTTGATCGTTAGGACTGACACGTGGCATATATTTAATTTTTTAAAAAAAATTAAAAAAAAAAAATGTATTTTTTTTTTAAATAAAGAAAAAAGAAAAGAAAAAAAAAATTGGGGGTAGCTCTTGGCCATTTGGGGGTGCCTCAGCCACCCCCTTTGGCCATGGGGGGTGCCAGGCCATCCCCATCTGGTCGGATGGGGGTGGCCGAGCCACTCCCTGGGCAAGGGGGTGGTTCGGCCACCCCCATGGAGCCTTGGGGGTGGTTTCGGCCACCCCCAATGGTGGCCACCCTTGGTGCCCAGAGCCACCCCCAAATGGCCAAGGTTGTGGCTCGGCCACCCTCAATTTTTTTTTCTTTTCTTTTTTTTTTTTAATTTAAAAAAAAAATTAAAAAAATTAAATATGTGCCACATGTCAACATCTGATTGGTCCACGTATCAGTCCTAACGGTCAACTAACGGATGGACTAACTTGGTCTTTTATCAAAATTTCAGGGGGGTCCTGTGATAAAAATGAAACTATAAGGGGATAAAAATAAAGTTATCAAGTCCCATGGGGTATTTGGTATTTAACCCTTAAAATAAACTGCTGACATGAATTAAAAATGTGTTTATATTCAAGCCTTAAATCCATTAAATTTAAAACTAAAGTCTTCAATTTCAATATCGAAAAAATAAATAAATAAATAAAAACTAGAGTCTTAAATTTAAAGCGAAGAAAAGCACCAAAAATTTGCGAAAGGTAGATTACAGGTAGGAGTCTAGGAGAGAGTGGTCATTGGATTTTTCTTTTTAATAAGGGCTAATCCAAATGTTACTACATTATTATGTTAAATTATCATATTGTACAATAACGATATGATATTAGTATGATATTAAAACATTTCTCTTTAACTACTCATATTTAAAAGTCCTTTAAATATCATTTTTTTTTAAGGGGTAATTATCTTTTGCCTCCATAAACTACATTGTCTTGGCACTTTTCTCCTCATGAATTATCAACTATGACTTCTGACCCCATCAAACTACCATCTTATAACAAAAAGCCAGATTAAGTTAGTCAAAAGGATTAAAATTGATCGTCAACGGTCATGTGCAAGTCATGTGCCATTTTAAAAAAAAATTCTTCCACTTTTGCCTTCACTTCAGACCTAGAAAATGACGCTTATACCCACTTAAACCTTAATCCAACAAATGAAAACAATTTAAAATGAGGGTAAAAGTGAAAAAAAAAAAAAATAAAAAAAAAAAATAAAAATGGGACATGACTTGCACATGACCGTTAACCATAAATTTTAATCCCTTTGACTGACGGAATGGGCATTTTTGTCATAAGATGGTAGTTTGATAGGGTCAAATATCATAGTTAGTAGTTTATAAGGAAAAAGTACCAAAGTGCTGTAATTCATAAGAGCAAAAAGTAATTATTATTTTTTTTTTAATTCAACCCAATAAAATAAGATGACGTGTAAGTATGTATGTATCATTTTCTTCTCCCTTTTTTTTTTTAAAAAAAAAACCATGATTGATGTAAGAGTTCAGCTAATACGACGAGATAGAAAATGTACCATTACTTGTAAAATTTCGATGTAGACATCATTTTATTTCCAGGAACGTGGTCGGCGGAAAAGTAGCCAAGACTTTTACCTTAAAAAAAAAAAAAAAAACAAAAACAAAAACAAAAAAATGGCTGAAAAAGCCATGGCCATGGATATGAGATAAATGAGAAGGAAAGCTGGTGGTGTCTTCGTGAAGAGCTTTTCTTTACGCGCTTCAGGAAAGTGTTTTTGGGTTATTCACTTATTCTTGGGCCCCCCATCGTAAATGGTAGTGCTGTCGACTCAAGTACAAGGTCCGCTCGTATGACAACATATATTCGGATCCTATTTTGTAACAGTTTAGTTTGGGGCCCATTTGTGAATGTTGGCCACGTAAGCCTGTTACACATGAGGAGGAGGCATGGCTTCCAAGCCTTCCATCTTCTTCCTCTCTACCGCTTTCCCCTCCAGCCTCCTTCACAGCCTTGACGAACCACCTCTTCAGCCTCACTCCCAACCGGTGTTTTGCTCTCCCATTTGACTTGAAGATTTGATCTCAGCTTTTCCAAGCCGAGTCTGTCATCTTCCATCACTCCACCACCGCCGCCCTCCTCCGTCAATGTAGTTGTTTTTTTTGGTTTTCTGTAATTTTTTATTTTTTTCTATATTTTGTTGCTTTTTTTTTAATTTATTTATTTTTTAATGTTTTTCGAGGGATTAGTTTCCAGGTGTCTTTGTGTTCTGATATTCTTATTCTCTCGGAGATCGGTACTCCTCTGCGACTGCGACAGATCTTTTTCCCAAACCTTCGGTGCCTTTCATTTGCCGGCATCCGTTTGGGGTGCCTAGTCAATTTATTGCTTGTGTAGAAAGGACATTACAACCAGAGTGTAACTTGGTAGGGTACATTAAGAAAATTGGTAGATTGGGGAGATACTGCAAATTGCTTTGTAGACTAAGGGAGCTAAGTGTAGCTTTTCAAAAAATAAAAAATAAATAAATAAATAACTGTCTTCCTCAAGAAAAAGCCCAAGACACTTCCACAGAAGGGTGTAGCCGACACTAGGGATAGTAGGAAGTGGTTCAAGAAGAGCATGGAGATCTTGGGGATTAAAGTATTTGTGTCCATGAAATATAACTTTTGAGGATTTGTGCATAGGATCAAGAATAGTCCAATGCAATCACATGAATGACTTGATCCTATGCACAAATCCTCAAAAGTTATATCTAGAGCTCCGTTTGTTTTGACGTAAAATGCATTTGGTTGGAAAATATTATTGAAAAATGATTTTTCGTCAAACATTTTACGGTATTTGGCGTGTAGAGAAAATCACAATTATATATATAAAATCATACTAAGCTCTAAATTACAAAAATGTCTCGACCAAGTCTTAAAGGTGCCCTAACCGATTTCCATAGGGACCCCACTATGGCTCGCCCGGACCCCGCCTAGACCTTATCGACTATCGAGACCCGCTGGGATCAACCTAGGACCCCGCCAAGGTTGTGTACAGAAAACCATATTAAACCAAACATGGACATTTTCGTAATTTAGAGTTTAATATGATTTTTTGTACACACCAAATACCGGAAAAATGTTTTTCATGAAAATGTTTTCTGCTGAAATTGTTTTCTATGAAAATGTTTTATGTTGAAAACATTTTCCGACGTTGCGGACTCGACCGAGACTCGCCTGATTTTTCGTAAATGCCAAATACCGAAAAATATTTTCTATTAAATCATTTTCCAAGAAAATGTTTTCCGCGAAAATATTTTCCGATGTCTGGTCCAGGCGGGGTACTGGGCGGGTCCCAGTAGGGTCTTAGACAAGTCCCGAGGGAGTCCCGGTAAGGTCCAAGGCAGGTCCGATTGGACCCTAGCCAAGTTCTAGTCAAGTCCCGGCGGGGCCCTGGGCAGGTCTCACCCAGGTCCTGAGCAAGTCCTAGCTAGGTCCCGGGCAGGTCCGAGCGGGTCCCGTGCAAGTCCTGGGCGAGTCCCGAGCAGGTTCGTCCAGGTCCCGGTCAACACCCAACGGGGTCCCAAGCGAGTCCCGACGAGGTCGGGTCTCGGGCAGGTCGCAGTCAAGTCTCGGCACTGTCCTATGCAGGTCTTCACAGGGTCCGTCAATTTGAAAATGAGATGCTCAAACTCGAAAAAATGGTTTATAGTTTTCAAAAATGGAAACTATTTTCTGAAAATTAAAGAAGAATTTTCGGTCAAAGAGAAAATATTTTTCATTGACTATTATT
>NC_081546.1:22834951-22848779 GCF_901000735.1 Corylus avellana
TTATTGGGACAATTTTCTTTTGTGGATTAGAGAATGTTCAGCATTATACGTTTTACTCTCTAAAAAATATTTTTTTGTCGATCTATGTTAAAATATCTAACACCATCTGAATGGTCTCATCCCATTGTATATATATGCATGTAAATATGCCCAATGATAAATCATTAATCAGTCAAATTCTGGATGGCAGATCATTGTAATAATCTGAAAGTAGCTCGGCATTTTGATTTGGCTCCCAGTTAAAAGCAGAGGTTTAGTCAAATCAGTCCTAAATCATTCATTAAACAAAATAAAAATCAGCCCTAAGCAAAAATGGCCAGACGGCATTTTAAAACATATGTACGATAAGGGAAAAAGAATCAATAACATAGCAGGACAGGATTGTTTAGCTAGGATCTCTTTTATACATATACATATATACACTATATAGTGTATGTATGTATGTATGTATACAAGAGATCCTAGCTTTCTAACTCTTTCAATCACATTAAGGAGGTTTATAAATCACACCAAAAACTCCTTGGCCAAGTTGTTCACCGGCTTGAATTCTTAGCCACAAACTATGATAATTTCAATGGCACCCATCATTGTGAGCAAAGAAACAACTCCTCTAGAAGGAACTTGAACCAAAGGGATGGCAATTTAGAGGCTTCAAGTGGCATTCAAACATGTACCTTGCAGCTTGAATTCCCAAAGTTTGATGGCCAAGATTCTTCAGAATCGCTTTACAGGGCACAACAATTCTCCACTTATCATCAGAACTCACCCCAACATCGTCTCATGGTGGCATCATTCCATATGATAGGGAAGGCTTTCCCTTGGTTTAAGTGGATGGAAAATGCTAGAGCTTTCACTAGTTGGGAGCCTTGTCAAGCATTGGCAGTCCAATTTGGGCCTCATGAGTTTGACAATCACGTTAAATCCCTAACCAAGCTTCGACAAGTGAGTTCAATTGAAGAGTACCAATGAACAGTACCAATTGGGTTCTACTCTTTAGGACTTTGCTTAGTTGTGGATGAAATTCTTTCTTGTAGGCAACCCTTTATTGTTAAGTGGAGCCTCATCCTCACGATCTGGCGATCTTGGCTACGATCATGTTATGGAGGCCCTCGACCAGCAGGGTCAGCAGCTTGCAGCTCTTTAAGAAATGATGGGGTGCCTGACTATAGCATTTCAGGTAGAGAGGGCATTGGCAGTTGTCGAGTGGAGCACACATGGGGAAGACTCTAGGAGGATCCTGGAAATCTACAACCAGGTAAGAGTACCACTGCTAAACATAGAAGACTATGAGATTCGTAGCCCGAGCATCAGCTGCGGTTGGGGGAGTCCCACCAGACAGAGTTCCTTAGGATGGAGCTCAACGGAGCGTAGCCCCAGGGGTGCCCAGTTGTAGTGACCCAAAATAATTAATTAGGCATAAGACAGCTTGGTTAGGGGATTAATTGGACTTTAGGTCACTAATAACAGTTGGAAGAGCATTTTCAAAAATTTTGACTTTCCGAGCTACAATACATGAACACTCGCGTGGGGGACCACACAAGCACTCGCCTGCTACAGCACACAAGCTCTCGTGTGGGGACCAGGCCGAGCACTAGTTGACTTTTTGTTAACCGATGGTTTTTACCAAATCGTACACCTGAAAAGCAATTTTTACCTTTTGTGAATAGTAAACGAGCACTCTCTGCTACAATACGCGAGCACTCACACCTTTTCCTAATTGTACATCTGAGCATTTTTTACTTTTTGTGAACAGTACGCGAGCACTGGCACCTTTTTAGAATCATACATCTGAGCATTTTTAACCCATAGTGAACAGTACACGAGCACTCGCTGCTACAGTACGTGAGCACTCGCACTTTTTCAGGATTTCTCCTACAGCGCCCTCAGTTTTTTTTCTCTATATAAACCCACCCCTCACACGATCCTTAACCCTCATTTTAGCCTCTATTGCCCTAGAGAAACCCCGCTTGGTTAATTTTTGAGAGTTCGTGAGTGTTCTTGGAGACGGAGGAGGTGTAGAGCTCTAGCTATCTTCTAAGGTGACTTGTTAATCATTCTTTCATGCTTTTCTAATTGTTGTTACTACTCTCTTAATGTTACAAACTTTAAAGATGCCTTAACAAGTTCTTGTGCCCATTTTCTTGTAAAACCAAGAGCGATTTCGAAGGTTTCCAACTCACCCTTGTTCTCTTTAAAAGTTGCATGATAATATGTTTTGCACTTGGATGAAAACCAATAATGTTTTCAAAAGGCTTTTAAACACCTTTTTGATTCTTTGTGTTGTATTTTCTTGTGATGCTTGTGTTTATTTTGAGCGTAAGAAGGAAAATACCAACCCATAGCCTTAGATAGAAGCCTAGACACATTTTTGGAGATCTTTGGCCGAGTCTTACTCCCTAACCAAACGCTCGCCCTAGGGAGCGAGCGCTCGCCCAGATAGCAAGCCACACGTCCCCTTAACCCCAATAGTGTAGTAATTTAGCAGTCATTTACGTTAGATGGAAGCTTGTAGAGTTCTCTAGTACTGCTTATAACAATGATTCGTGTTTCGTTATAGCAAGGATTCGTAATTTCAGAGGACTCGAGCAAACAAACGAGGTAAATAAATACATACGAATACTTTTCTTAAAAACGTGGAATATGCTAGCTGACTGACCACGCGTATAATACAAGCATGTCTACATTTTTGTAATAACTTGGTCACTGCTTTAATAACTGATTGATAAGATGTATCGTATGACATGGTACACTGATACATGCAGTATAATGACCATGGGCATACTATATAGACTTGATTCTATGGTTAAATGTTGTGTGTTGTTGTATAGGCCTTGGATCCAATGGTAGTTTCGTTACTGGCGCAACCTAAATGGGTAGTCACTACAGGACGTACATCATTAGTAACGTAGGCCACCCAAGGTCGGAATCAGTCAGGCTGCTAGTGATGGATGGTAGCGTATAATGATCGAGGCATCGTGTAGCGCCCCGGAATTTTCAAAGTTATTTAAACAGATTATTTTGATGATGATGTTATTTTGATATCCATTTTAGCCTATGATTTTAATTCTGGGGAAATTTATGATATTACAGAGAGTGGTAATTAGAGAATGGTAATTGGTGAAATAATAGGATAGTAAATGGTAAGAAAAAATTGTAGATGGATACTAGCAGGTGAAAATTTATAGATGGATACTAGTAGATGGAGATTTATAGATGGATACTAGTAGATGGAGATTTATAGATGGATACTAGTAGGTGAAGATTTATAGATAAGTACTAGTAGATGGAGATTTATAGATGGATACTAGTAGGTGGAGATTTATAGATAAGTACTAGTAGATGGAGAATTATAGATGGAGATTAGTGGATGAAGGTTTATAGATGAAGATTGGTAGATGGAGATGGTTTCCCATAAATAGAGTCCTCACCCTTCACAAATTTCACCACTTCACTCCCTTCTCTTCCACATATTCTTCCTTCTTCCGTTTTCTACTCGGTCTTTCTTCTTTCTCTAAGTGTTTACACGAGACAGAGAGAGAAAGGGCGAGACAAAGCGTTGCAAGAAAGAAAGAACACGAGAGAGAACGGACTTGAGAAATTAGTTTGAAAGATATACTAGTAGTGTTAGTCAGATTGGAGCAACTAGATCCTTCAGACCACTTTTAGCTTCAGTCTAGAGGTAAGTAAATTTACTACCCCTTCTAAAATTACTTCATGTCATGCTATTTATTCATTCTTGTATCAAACTGTAAATGATTATTTTATTTACCTGTCATGGAGATATGTTGCATGCATGAAGGATTTCTAAAAGAATTATTTAGAAAGTTTATATTTCTTTAAATGCTTTCTAAGTACACAAGTTTATATTTGGAAAAGTTTCCATTTTTGAGAAAAGAAAGTTGAGAAATAATGATGATTATAAGAAAGAAGAATGATGATAAACCCTCCTACATGTTGCCCTAAGATGCATCAAAAGAAGTACAAAGAAAAGTACAAGAAATGAGTTAAATGTTTATGAAATGAGGGCACATGTATGGAGGAGAGTATTTTTGGCCCCAAGATAAGATGAGATGAGTTCGGTACCGATACTCGGATGGAGGCGAAACCACTGAAGGAGGCTATGCCAGAAGGTGGTATTCCATCAACATGACCGTTGAGTGCACCAAGAAAAGAGTTAATTAACGGTCGGGCATGGCTGAGGCCACAGTTCAGTGCCATGGTCACAAGGACCCGCAACCCTCGTACACAGGGGTAATAGTGTACATGGGCCCTAATATGAGAAAACAATAATATGATTTCAACGATGATATACTATGATGATTTTCAATGATGGTATACTATGATGAATTTCAACGATGATATACTATGATGATTTTCAATGATGGTATACTATGATGAATTTCAACGATGATATACTATGATAATTTTCAATGATGATATACTATGATGATTTTCAACGATGATATACTATGTTGATTTATAAAGATGATTTATAGCGATGCATTATGATGATGATGTAATAGTACGTATATGCTACGGAAGATACAACCGTACATACATGTATTATTATTATGGCTGGATGTATATTTATTTGCAAAAACGATTATCAAAACTGAGAACAAGGAGCAAAACTATTTATGGTTGTGGATTTTACTTGCTGGGCCCCCTTTGGGCTCATTCAGTTTTATTTCTTGTTTTCAGGTAGAAAGGACGCTGGAATAGAAGGCCGGAATTAGGGCGGGAATAATTATCAACTTTCAAAGTCTTTTCATATCAATTATTGTAATAATATGATTTTCCGCAACTAAAGTTTAATGTTTTTTCTAATTTCGCTTGTAATAAAATCTTTTGAATGATGTTTTATATATTTATCGTATCCTTTAAAATCAAGTACTCTGATAGACCTTATAGATCTTTGCAAGTAGGGGTGGGCAAAAAAACCACATGGCCCGATCAGCCGCCCAGCCGGTTAAGTTTTTTTTTGGCATACACGGGTTGGGAAACATCATACCCGTGCGGGTCGGGTCGGCTCGCGGGTATAGGATTTTTAAGAGGCGGGTACCCGACCCGCCCCGCCCCCATATGTTTAAAACCCTAAATTCCTAATATGATATCCTCTATTCCTCTTCCCCCTTCCAGACTTCCTCTAATCCTCCATTCTTGATGGGTTTTAGTCCAAATGTAGTTTTTAAAAAAGTTACAAAAAACTAGTTTTTTAAAAAAAAATTACAAAAAACCAGTTTTTTTAAAAAAAAATTACAAAAAAACCAGGACTTAAATTGAAATTGATAGCCATTAAAAATACCCGAGCAACCCGAGCAACCCGCCCCGTTCTACCCGAAACCCGGCGGTTTTAGTGCATATAACCCGGGTAACGGGTAAGGGTTTATCAAACCCGATGGGCACGGGTCGGGTGGTAAAAAACTCCAAACCCGCCCCGAACCGACCCGTGCCCAGCCCTAACCGAACACCCAAAAAGGAAAAGGGTTGAACAGGAAAGAACACCTCCTTATCAAGTATTTCTGTCTGTTTGCATATTCAAGCTTTCCAAAAGCCATAATAATAATAATATCTATTCAAATGTCAGAAAAGCATGGGAAGAAAAAAGCATCTCCAAGTAGGCATAGAGAAAGGGGACAAACCTCACAAAAAGGACAAGTAGATCGAGAGCAGAGGGCATAAGAAATAAACAAGATAAACGACTTAGAGCGTTAAAAAAGAGAAATATTTGGTTTTCATTTTCTACTCATCTTTTGTTCATCTCCATACAAGAGATTGATAAATCTACTATTTAATATGTGGGGCTACATAAGAATCCCACAAATTCAATGATTGATTTGAAAAAGAGATGGACAAGAGATAGATAAAAAAATGAATGTGTAATACATCTCCTTAAAAAATAATCCAACTTCATTCCCATGGTTTAACATCAATCTGTCAGGTGGCCGAGTTTTTTTTTTTTTTAATCAAATGAGGAAAAATGGGTTACAGGGGATCAAATAACAAAATCGAAAGGGTGAACACCCCAACAACAAAGCCCAAACAGAAAGTGCAACAAAGATACATGGACAGTAATAGAAACTGCGAATAGTCCAAAATGACCAAACAGTAGACAATGGTTTCATCCGTGGTCCCAAAGAAAACATAGACAAGCAGGACCTTTTCTAGGGCCGCACAAGGCTGTTCTAAAATGCATAAGAACTCAATAAAGAGTCTCATATGGTAAATGCAATAATCACTGTTAAATGATTGTTGCTGTTGAGAATAAGGTTGTATATTGAATCACCAAATATAAAGTACAGAAGAGGCCTATATATAGGCGAATAATACAGACCTAGTAGAATAAGGAAAGGTAAACCTAGTAACCCTAGAATACCAAAGAAAGTAAATAATAATAATATAATATTATCTAACAGCCCCCCACAAGCTCAAGGTAGAGTGCGAGAGACCAACTTGAGGTTGAACACAAGATCACGAAAACGTCCTGGAGGATGTGACTTTGTAAAGATGTCTGCGAGCTGATCACGAGACGTGACAGAATGAAGTTGTAGTGAGCCCTGAAGAAGATGATGACGAACAAAATGACAATCAATCTCAATATGTTTTGTCCGTTCATGAAAAACATCATTATGAGCAATCTGAATAGCACTCTTATTATCACAGTATACAGGAGTAGCAGAAGAAAGAGAGACACCCATATCTTGTAACAACCATCGCAACCAAAGAAGCTCCGCGGTAGTGTCAGCTAGAGCACGATATTCTGCCTCTGTGCTAGATCGAGCAACAACAGTCTGTTTCTTACTTCGCCAAGAAATAAGCGAGGTGCCAAGTAGAAAACAATAACCAGTGGTAGAGCGACGATCTGTTGGATCACCCGCCCAATCAGCATCAGTATAAGCATGCAGCTGTATAGGAGACTGAGAGGAGAAATAAAGCCCATGAAATAATGTCCCCTTCAGATATCGAAGAATGCGTAGAACAGCTGAGAAATGAGTGGAGTGAGAAGCAGCCATAAATTGACTCACCTGATGGACAGCATACGAGATATCAGGTCGAGTGACAGTAAGGTAGACAAGACTGCCAACTAAATGCCGATATAAGGTAAAATCATGAAGAGGCTCGCCATCATGAGGAGTGAGACGAGTATTAAGCTCAGTCGGTGTGTCGATAATCTTACTGTCAGTAAGATTTGCCCGAGAAAGTAGATCAGATATATACTTGGCCTGTGTTAAATAATAACCATCTGAAGAAGATGAGATCTCAAGACCAAGAAAATAGCTAAGAGGGCCAAGATCTTTCATCTCAAAGTGTTGACTAAGAAACTGTTTAAGTGCCTGAATACCAGTCATATCATCCCCAGTGATAATCATGTCATCAACATATAGTAGAAGAAGTATGGTACCCCGGTCTGTGCGGCAAATAAACAAGGCAGAATCATAAGAACTGATGGAGTAGCCAAGGCGAGAGATAGTGGCGCTAAACTTAGCAAACCATGCTCGAGGTGCTTGCTTAAGTCCATAGAGTGCTCGACGAAGACGACAAACCTTGTTTGTAGGATGAGATAATCCAGGAGGTGGCTGCATATAAACTTCTTCACTTAAATCACCATTAAGGAAGGCATTTTTGACATCCATTTGACAAAGTGACCAATGCCGAGAGGCTGCAATAGCCAACAGAGCACGCACAGAAGAAAAATTAGCAGTTCTGCCCGACATTGCCATACTCACAAATTTGAGTAAGCATTGCACCCCTCAATGAGACCAAAATGAATGCTGACTGAAATGTTCTAAATTAAGGCTTTCTACATTTCACCGTAAAATGATTTCTGTCCGAATACAACAGAAAATATTTTTCTCAAAAATGATTTCCTCGAAAACATTTACGGTATTGAGCATGTACGGAAAATCACAATTTTTTTTTTTAATATATAGATTTTCATTAAATCATATTAAATTATAAATTTTCGGGCAGGTCTCGGGACCCCGCCAGAACCAGCCCGGGACTTGACCGGGACTCACCCTGGACCTGTCCGAGACTTGACGGGAACCTACCCGAGATCTACCCGAGAATTGACTGAGACCCACCCGGAACTTGACCGGGACTCAACCAGGACCCGCCCGGGACTCGCCCCAGGACCCGACCAGACCTACTCGGAACCCGCCCAAGCAAGTCCCAGCTAGATCTCAGGCGGGTCCGGGGGAGTCTCGATCTAGTTCTGAGCGGGTCCCAGGTGAGTTCAGGTCAAGTCTTGGGTGGGTCCTAGGCAAGTCGTGTCAAGTCCCGAGCAGGTCCCGTGAAGGTCTCAAAGGGGCCCCGAGTGGGTCTTGGGCGAGTCTTGGCAGGGTAAATTGATTTGAGAATGAGATGCTTAAAGTTGAAAAAAGGTTTATAGTTTTGAAAACCGTAAACCATTTTCCGAAAATTATAGAAGAATTTTCAGTCAAAGATAAAACATTTTCATTTTATTATTATTTTACGTCGCACTAAACACCCAAATATATGAAAAACATTTTTCGTAAATCATTTTACGGCGAAACGAACAGAGCCTAAAGAAACACCATTCAGTGAAGGAAGACGTGCCATGATACTGTCTATTTGTTGAGCCCTGCTTTTGTCTCTGGTTTGATGTTTGCATGTGCAAAAAATCCAGTACATAATGTACATTCCATTTTATTTCCCATCCCGGTCTTTTGCGACACTTCTGGTTTACTTCTTTTGTATAAAGTAAATGATCTTCATAAACGAGCTGACCAATTTCTTGGAGATGAAGTACGTATAAAGCTACAGTTTGGCACCAAGTTTGATTTTAGTTCAGTGAAACAAGAAGTTGAAGCTTCTCTGAACCAAAAAAACAAAGCAATCTTAATTCATTGACCAGAAAATTCTAAGGGATGATAATCTGGACTATCTTGATGTTTCAAAGAACTTCTCTGTTAATTGTAATATGAGTTTTATTGACATCCTTAAGATAAAAATAATTGTCAAGGAAAAGTGTTGTCCCCTTTGCCTGCCCGATTAGGCGTCTCAACTTTGCATGATCTCATCTCCTGTCTTGGGGTAAGCTCTGTCACTTTTGCATTTTCTTAACCGCTTCAGAAGATGGATTAATGCATCAAGAAGTTTCTCTCTATCACAAGGTTAAAAGATTCATAGATCCCCTTAACAGGATCATATAGTTTCTGTCTTCTTGTAGCTACTTGAATCTGAGTTGGATTTGCTTCGCAATCTAAGTTCTTCTTCTGTGTCTATATCTTGTGGCCCACCTCTGGACTGCAGAGTTGCATCCTCAACAGAGAATTGCCATCCCACATTACCATGTAATTTGTCAAGAATCCTCCAGGTTACAGCATCTGGGGCCAACCCATTCCTTCTCATCTCTCCAACAGTCTGATCAGCTTGTCTCCTTAAGCCTAACTTGCATGCACTGTCAATCAAAATATTGTAGTTGAAAATATTTGGAGCGACCCCAGAATCTACTAGTTCATATAGGAAGTGACAAGCTTCATTCAATTTGCCTGAGCGGCAAAGCCCTTTGATAAGAGCTGCGTTAACAAAATTATCATGAATCTTTGAAGGCCATATTACATCATCCCAAAACCTCTGAGCCTCTTCTATTTGTCCAGTCTCACATAATCCATCAATTATTATATTGTAAGTGGCACAATTCGCAGCGACACCATCACTCATCATGCCATTAAAACCCCCATTGCTTCATTTGTTTGCCGAAGTTTGAACAAGCCTCGAAGAACTGCATTGTATGTCACAACACTAGGCCTAACACCATGTTCCGGCATTATGTGATACAAAAAATGAAATGCCTCCTGGGTTCTTCCAACTTTTAATAAACCACATATGACAGTAGTGAAGATCACAGAATCTGGGGCACAAAATTTGCCAATTATCATATCATTTAATACCTTCAAAGCCTCTTCAATCCTCCCCATCTTGCACAACCCATTTATAGCCGTGTTCAAGGTTACTACATCAGGCTGACACTACCATAAAACAATTTTACAATACCCATTAATCAAGGTAGTATAAGAAACAATATTTGGACAATGTCCCCTACTCTTCATATCGAAAAACAACCTGTAAGCTTCACTGGGTCGTGACAACGAGCAAAGCTAATTCATCAAATGGTTATAAATAACCAAAGATGGTACAAATTCAGGCTTAACATCAAACAAACGGCGAACAAAATGCAATGCTCTATATGGGGTTCAAGAATCAAGTAACCTAGCAATAAGAACATTGCAGGTGCGCTCGTCGGGACGCAGTTAGAGGCTATGGAGAGTAGAAGTCGGTGGTGGGCTTCGGTGAAATGGTTGGAGTCGCATAGTGCGTGAATTATGCTACTGAGGTTGAGGGAGTCGGGCCGGTACCCGCAGAGGCTAAGCCGATCAAGAAGGCGGAGCACCTCGTCGACAATGCAGTCTTCAGCGTAGAGTCTGTGAATCTTTTAGGAACAGTACATGTTGTTGGTGATGCTGTAACTGTCTTCTTGTTCTTGAGGTTCAAGTTTTGGTGGTTGTTCTAGTTGGACGGAAGGGGTTATGGTTATGGCTGTCCGGCTAGTGTTGGTGAAGAAGAAAGCAAAAGGTATGGTTATGGTCTTGTGGGTACTGATTGGGATCATTGGTGATGGGCAGTGGCGAATCGTATTATGACGGGAAAATTTTTAATAAGAAGTGTCATCGATTTACCTCCATTATCTAAGTTCCTCTTATTGGAAACCTTCTGTCTAATTGTCACTATCTTTCCCATTCAATTTTATTCTCAACTTCATAGAATTCAAAGCAGATCTAACATTCGCTAAGGAGATGGTTTATCTACCGTACAACATTGAATTAATGAAATTATCAAAGAAGTCATGTAGTGAACATAACAAAATCAGAGTTTGATCCTCATCACCACCTTTAATACCAATATTTTTCAAATCCATAAGAATTTTATTAAATTCATCAAGAAGATCACAAAAAAGACGTACATTCCTCCATCTTGAGGGTATATAATCGCTGGTTCGAAAATAAGCAGTTAGTAAGAAACTTCTTCTTGTACAAAATTTTTAACTTTTTCCAAAGTCTAGCGACAGTTTCTTCATTAGCGATTTCTCTCAAACTCCATATGAAATAGACAATAAAATTAAATTGTAGGACACAATAAAATTAACCACTTTTTTTCTTTATATTTTCTCAATGTGGAACACAAATCTTGCAAATGTATACACAACAAATCTTTCTCTTACTTGTGAGTCTCTTTCATATTAACCCAACTCCCCCTGGCACAAGAGTACTATGCGTACTCAAAGAGAATCAACACTCTTTTAACGAGAGTCAAACCAAGGCAAAAAAATGTATATTTTGGGCCCACACACTAACTTGGCTTTAATTCAAGTCATTCACAACAATCTCCACATTGACTTGAATTCCATCAAATTCTAAATGCAAATCTCGTTATGTCTATCTCCCCGACACTTATAGACCTAAACTTTCAACTCTATGCATACCGGTAAACGTGCATTTTTCATAACAGTCACTAAATGGGCTCGCTACATGGGTTGTCTATTACTGCCAATTTTACTTTCGAAATCTTGGACTTACGTATTTCTTTTTCCACCTATAAACATTCTTGTTTTACAATGTATCCACTACAAAAAAAAAAAAAAAAAAAAAAAAAAAAAGGATTTTTTTTTTTTTTTTTTGTGTTAGGTAATCTGACACATCACTAAACTTTATTGACGCGCGTCAAGTGTTAAAAATGTGGGTGTCAAAAAAGGGGCTTTTTGACGTGTCAAAAATTGACACGTCAATAAATTATTGACATGTCAGAAATTGATATATTAATAAATTATTGACGTGTCAATAAATTACTGACGTGCTAGAAATTGACGTGTCAATAAATTTTTGACGTGCCAGAAATTGACACGTCAATAAATTTGTTGACGTGTCAATTTCGAAACGTCACTAAAATTTAAAAATTATTAAACAATATATATATATATATATATATATATATATATATATATATATATATATGCTATATATTTTTTAAAATTTTTCAACATCATCTCTTTCTCTCTCTCCCTTCCTTACGTTTCTCAAGACCATTCTCTTGCTTTTCTCACTCTCTATAACAACTTTGTCAATTTCCAAAAGCCTAAAGTCCAAAATCTACAAAAAAAATTAAAAGCCAAATCAAAAATCAACACGAAAAATCAAAAACCAAGCGTCAAACCAAAAATCTTCTTATATTCTTTTGATCCTCTTCTTCTCTACTCCTTTTTTTTTTTTTTTTTTCCCTCTTGCTTCTCTTCTTTGTCTCTTCTCCTTTTTTTCTTATTCCCATCTAAAAGAAGAGGGAGTTGTGAGTCTTGAGAGAGAAGAGGGAGATTGAAAGAGGAGAGAGAGTGTGTGGGGAAATAAAAGAGGAGGAAAAGAATAAATAATAGGAAAAATTACAGTTTACCTCCCCAAAGTTAACAGCGCTTTTTAATTTGAGCACCAAAGTTACAATTTTTGCAATCCACCCCTCCAAAGTTTCAAATTTTAGTAATTTGACCAATTGTATCCAAAACTTCTCATATTGCCTATAATTTTTATTATTTTATTTTTATAAAAAAAAAATTCGGGGTGGCCGTAGCCACACCTTTGGCCATTTGGCCATTTTTGTACTCCCAAATTTTTTTTTTATAAAAAAAAAAAAAAAATAGGGGCAATATGGGAATTTTGGTATAATATTGGTCGAATTGAAAAAAATTGGAACTTTGTAGGGGTGGATTGCAAAAATTAAAACTTTAATATTATAATTGAAAAGCGCTGTCAACTTTGAAGGGGTAAACTGTAATTTTTCCTAAATAATAAGAACGGAGAAAAAGTTGAATTAAGAAAGACATCCAGCTATTTTTTTTAGTAACGTGCCAACATTTGACACGTTAAGAAATTTTTGACGTGTCAAATTTGACATGTCAATAAAAAATTATTCTTGACGTGCTACATGTGACACGTCAAGAAATTCTTGACGTGTTACATATGACACGTCAAGAAAATTAATTGAAAATAGTAAGACAAAAAAAAAATGATATGATCCTTATTTATTTTTTTATTTTTTATTTTTTATTTTTAAATACTATATATTTAAGACTAAGAGAACACATATATGTACTAATATTCTAAAAAACACTTTAATTTTTTAGTTTATAATACTCCTACAACATTGAAAACATGATATAGCCATAAATACTATAATGCATTAACTAGTTTTATAACGACATATTTAATAGCTAATGAATATATCTCTTAATATATGACGACATATACCAATTATACATATACCAATTGAATTTTGTTACCTAATATGTACCAATTAAATTACAATGATATAATTATACACATAGATATAGGTACCAATTACATTTTGTTACCTAATATTTTTTTAAAACAAATAAATAATATTATTCATTAATTAATTTTTGACGTGTCAAAAATGTGACACGTCAAGAAATTATTGACGTGTTACATTTGACACGTCAAGAAAATATTGAAAATAATAAGAGAAAAAAATTATATGATTACTTATTTTTTTAAAAAAAATACTATATACTTAATTAGACTAAGATAATACATATATGTATTAATATTCTAGATTGTTAAAACTAAAAAACACTTTAATTTTTTAGTTTATAATACTCCTACAATATTGAAAACGTGATATATATATAATTATACATATACCAATTAAATTTTGTTACCTAATATAGGTACCATTAATTAAATTTTGAATCAGGTATATATATATATATATATATCAATTTAATTTTGTTACCTAATAT
>NC_081546.1:22848806-22859850 GCF_901000735.1 Corylus avellana
TGAAACATATCATAGTCATTCATTGATAAAAGTTGCGAGCCTAAAGCTCTTACAAACAGAGCAAAAAGCTCTGAAGTAAATCATAGTCGAATCTAAAGCATCAACAACAGACTAAATCAACCAAAACTCAACATCCACTAACCTATGACTAAATATCAGGTTTAAAACTCAGATCTGCATCAAACAGACACCATCTAATGCATAGGTAGCGCTTATTCCTCGGCCTTGAGAGCAAAACCTCCAAGCTGATACTTATTCCTCGGCCTTAAGAGCAAAACCCCCAAGCCGATACTTATTCCTCGGCCTTGAGAGCAAAACCCACATGCCGATACTCATCCTCCTCGACTCGAAAGCCAGGATAAATTTCACATCCACAACCCAAAGGTTTGGACCAGTAATATCGGGCAGCAACCGAGCGCAACAAAGCAGGAGGAGAAAGCCTTATTACAAGCATAAATAAAACCATACAGGAAAATAAAGGGAACAATAAAACTAATGCAAGAAAAGAAATTACAGTAAATAAAACCAAATACAGGAGAACTCAAAGGAAATACAAAACAGAAAAACAACAAAACAGGAAAATAAATGAGAAAAAACACTCAAAGCGGGTCACGGCAGCCGAATGAGACCGATCGCGAGCTGGCCGAAAACCGCCGCGGAAGGAGGCACAAAAAGCTTGGCGCGGGAGGGGCGCGTGAAAAGACCCGACAGCGAGCGGTGAGCAACGAAGCGAGCGCAGAGGAGATCGGCGGCACACACAAACAAACAAGGAGGGGGAGAGTTTGAGTGAAAACCCCCAAAAGCAGTACCCACCGAGAGAGAACACAAGCACAACAGAACAGAAAACACCAAAGGCAGAATCAAATCTAAAACAAAAATCGGGAAGCAAGGAAGGGAGGAGGGATGCAGGCAACGGGTATCCCTCCTCCCCTGAGGTGGCGGCGCTCTGGAGGGGGGCTTAGGGTTTCACAAGGCTTATAGTTTCTCAAATACAATGTCTAGTGGCATACCTAATTGTCGTTGGAAGATTTATTTCCATTTTTGCAACTATTGTAGATTAAAGGTGCTCAGCGTTCGAACTGTGTAATTGTAATATTATTGTATAAATAAATTATAGCGATACTGTAATCTTTTTTTTTTTTTTTTTTTTTGAAACATATCATACCCATTCATTGATAAAAGTTGCGAGCCTAAAGCTCTTACAAACAGAGCAAAAAGCTCTGAAATAAATCATAGTCGAAGCTAAAGATATAGTCATCAATAACAGACCAAATCAACCAAAACACAGCATCCGCTAACCTATAACTAAATATCAGGTTGAAAACTCTGATCTGCATCAAACAGACACCATCTAATGCATAGGTAGCGCTTCTTCCTCGGCCTTGAGAGCAAAACCCCCAAGCCGATACTTATTCCTTGGCCTTGAGAGCAAAACCCACAAGCCGATACTCATCCTCCTTAACTCGAAAGCCAGGATAAATTTCACATCCACAACCCAAAGGTTTGGACCAGTAATATCGGGTAGCAACCGGGCGCAACAAAGCAGGAGGAGAAAGCCTTATTACAAGCATAAATAAAACCATACAGAGAAATAAAGGGAACAATAAAACTAATGCAGGAAAAGAAATTACAGCAAATAAAACCAAATACGGGGGAACTCAAAGGAAATACAAAACAGAAAAACAACAAAACAGGAAAATAAATGCGAAAAACACTCAAAGCTGGTCACGGCAGCCAGAGGAGGCCGATCGCGAGCTGGCCGGAAACCGCCGCCGAAGGTGGCACAAATAGCTTGGCGCGGGAGGGGTGCGTGAAAAGACCTGACAGCGAGCGGTGAGCAGCGAAGCGAGCGTAGAGGAGATCGGCGGCACACACAAACAAACAGGGAGGGGGAGAGTTTGAGTGAAAGCCCCCAAAAGCAGTACCCACCGAGAGAGAACACAAGCACAACAGAACAGAAAACACCAAAAACAGAAACAAACCTAAAACAAAAATCGGGAAGCAAGGAAAGGAGGAGGGATGCAGGCAACGGGCATCCCTCCTCCCCTAAGGCGGCGGCGCTCTAGAGGGGGGCTTGGGGTTTCACAAGGCTTATTAAAAACAGTGTTAGAATCAAAGAAGAAACACCAGCTTTAGAGATACTGTAATCTAGGTTTACTTTCCGCTTCAATTTATTTGATAAAGAAGAGTTAGAAGTAACTCTCCGTATTGTTCTTAATTAAATAATTTGGAAAAGTCACAGAACCAATATATACAATCATTTATGTCTCAACACAACTCGTATCAACCGTCTCTCCAAAATTCCAATCAGCCCATCAAAATTCAAATCAACCCTCTCTCTTTCTACTTCCTCTTTGTCTGCTTCCTCTTCCCTTCCCATTTAATTTAATATCTCTCACCTCTTCATTGGTGTTGGAGGTCACAGTTTGAAGGCAAACTCCTCCATCCAAGCTTGCTAATGGATCCCCCAATCCCAAATATTCTAAATTTCTAAACACAAACTTGTTCTCAGTTTTCCCTCGATCCAAACAATTCTCATATTCTATTCCACAACTTGTGAAGCATGGCCTCTCTTAGACAAACGGCTCTCCCCTCTGTCCAAAGTTCATGAATTATTTTGTAGTTGTGTTGATTTTATATTTGATCATTGAAATGGCTGCTACTTTGATTTTCCTAACGCATAATTTTATCATTTAACCCTTCACCCTTTTTCATGATTGGTGATTTGCTTTCTGAGCATATCATATGGCTGCATGATTAAATTTGTGGTTGCATTGGGCGATTTACATCTCAAACTTGTATGGATTATATTAAAATTAAGGGGAACTTCACTTAACCCCTTAATTTCCACCACTTTTGCAATCTCCCTCTCCCAAACGTTCAAAAACTCTCGATTCAGTGAATCGAACTTTAAAAAATTTCAATCACACCCCTCCGTTAGGAATTTATATATGTAATTTTAATACATTTTTTTTAGGGGAAAATCCACTTTACCCCCCTGAAGTTTCAGGAGTTTTTTAATTTGAACCCCAAAGTTTAAAAATTGGCAATGTACCCCCCTAATGTTTCAAAAATTTTCAATTTAAACCTTCCGTTACTAATTTTCGTTAAATTGGACGGAAATTTTTTTTAAAAAGCCTAAGGGTAGTTAGGTAATTTTATAGATTTCCGTCCAATTTGACGAAAATTAGTAACGAAAGGTTTTAATTGAAAATTTTTGAAACATTAGGGGGGTACATTGCCAATTTTTAAACTTTGGTGTTCAAATTGAAAAACCCCTAAAACTTCAAGAGGGTAAAGTGAATTTTTCCCTTTTTTTTTTTATAACAATTCTTCTTCTTGGTTCATTTAATCTCATAATTAAAAGAGAGTATGTTGCTTTAACAAAACAATATCATAGATAAAATAAGAAATTTCTTCTATCCAAACATGATATATATATATATATATAGATGTGGGATCTAGCAAAAGAAGACCATCAAACAAAGCATATATATATATATATATATGCTTTGTTTGATGGTTTTCTTTTGCTAGATCCCACATCACAGGTCATACAAACTAAGGAAAGATGATGGAATTGGACCCAATCATAGCAACTATAGGGCCAAGTTCATTTCTAACTCGTTGAATGTCAAAGATAATACAATACATTTATGGGACTAATTAATGTTAAAAATGTGTGTTTTCCTTTTGATATCTTGGGCTAACTAACCAGATCTAATATTTGTGCTCACGGACTCTAAACAATTACGAGTACAATTATATAATAAACCCTTTGAATGAACCAAACCAAGATAAAAACAAAAAACATAAAACATAAAATATGATGGAGGATTCTTCATCTTCTTACTTCCTTTTGCAGTACTCTCCAATGCAATCTTCTCGCTCGTTGACATCTCTTTTGCATTATTACTTTCTTTCCTCAGGAATTGGATAGAAACTAGCAGTTTTTGTACTTCTCTTTTATGAATTGGTCATTCTGCATCAAAAAAGTTCACATAGAAAGATTCATATATATGTTATATTGGGAAAACAAAAATATTGCACTACTAATTATGAAAATGAAATCAGAATAGTACGCTAATCATGAAAAGATCACAATAATACAAAAATAAAAATCAAGAAGTAAATATGAAATATTAGGAAATATTGATTCCTAATAGAGCCTCTCTTTGGAGGAACATCATGTAGAGAGAGAGAGAGAGAGAGAGAGAGAGAGAGGTTGGTGTACAATTATAATATTAGGCCATATAAGTGTACGCAGTCTGCTATGCATCGACCAAGACGAGACAAGGCAACCTCAGGTTCACTCCGTTTCGATTTTTTGTACTCCTTATGGCAGTTTCTGTTGCATCTCTTAAATTCTTTTCTTTGCCCTTTTGAACCACCACTTGTTGTCTTCTTTCGGTTTCTACCACCATTATCTAGAGAGAAAGAGAGAAGTCGAGTGGAAAGTGGCAAGCGACGGAGAGCTGGGGGCAGGTGGAGATTGGAAAACGGATTAATGGAACGGTCCTTTGCATGCACCAAAGCTAGAAAAAATGTCTCTAACAACATTATGCCCACCATAAATCCTTTCATATTATTTCTATCCATAGTTCCTCTCCCCCTCTTAAGATTGTTTACTATGGAAACTACACGATGAATCCATCATCTACCTTGTCTATAGCTTTTATATCAAAGATTTATAGAATATTTTGAATTTATATAAATTTTTAGTTTAAAATTTATTTTATTTTATGGGAAAATACACTTTACTCTCCTAAACTATTTACCCATTTGCACTTTTAACCCCAATGTTTAAAAAGTGACACTTTACTCCATCCCCCAAAGTGTCTGACATTGACACTTGACCCCATGAAGTACACTTTACCCCCTAAAGTATTTTGAGTTGACACTTTATCCTTTCGAAGTAACTAAGTTTTGGAGGGTAAAGTATCAACTCAAGGGGGTAAAGTATCAATTCAAAATACTTCAGATGGGTAAAGTGTGTTTCATGGGGGTCAAGTGTCAATGTTAGATACTTTGGAGAGATAAAATGTTACTTTTTAAACATTGGGGTTAAAAGTGCAAATTAGTAGATAATTCATATGAGTAATGTGTATTTTCCCCTTTATTTTAAAAAATATTGATTTTTTTTTTTAACTAAGCAAAGAATTATTTAAACATGATTCGCTTGGAAATGGCTTTTGACTCTTTTAAGTTTTTATAAAAGTTATTCGGCCATGTCTCTTGGCTTTTGAGTTAAATTTTATATGCCTTTTGAAAGGATAAGTGAAAAGAACAAGTTGGATTTAAAACAAAGGAAGTTGTCAAAGTTACACATAAATTGACATTTAAGAACTATAAACCAAGTTGCATAAATCAAGATGAATGATCATTCATCTTGACATTGCAAGGAAATATTTAAAAATGATGAATATTGGAAATATATAATAGCTTTTGAGCTTCATGGGTGAAATTATCTCATGACGTTGGCCATGTGCTGCCTGTTGGGCAAGTGTCTCTTAGCTTTGCACTATGCACGAATGGGGATATGCCTAATGTGAGAGATGATCGAAAAACGAGACTAGAAAACAAAATAGGAATAAAAAATGGGAAGGAGATGATCAGAATTTTATTGGTTTTTTATTTGTAATTTTTATTTTTTTGAGTGAATTCAACAAATTAAGATGTTTACCCACCAAACAAAATCAGCAAAGTGATGAGACCTACCGAAAAGGAATTTTTGTAGTTCTTAATTGTTTGACTCCCAAAATAACCAAATGGGTTGGCTCACCTATAATTATGTAAGATGAGCCCAATTGCTTCTGAAATCGACTTGAATCGGCTTGGTTACATTCAATTTGGTCTTGGTTCAAAAAATAAAAGGAAAAAATATATTTTACCCTCATGAATTATTTACATATCTATACTCTCTGACCTCTAATGTTTAAAAAATAAACTTGACCCCTATAAACTTCAAAATTATTGCAATTCGACCATACTTTTTTCTTCTTCTTTTTTCCAAAAATGGCCCCATCTCAAGTTTTAAAAAAATTAAAAATTAAGGGGTGGCTTCGGCCACCCCTAGGCCCAACTGGGGTGGCCAGCCATCCCTTTATTTTTTATTTTATTTTTAACTTAGGATGAGGACATTTTAAGAATAAAAAAAAAAGTTAGAATAGTTGAATTGTAACAATTGGAAGTTTGGGAAGGTCAAATGTCACTTTTTAAACATTGAAGGTCAAAGTGCAAATGGGTGGATAATTTAGGAGAGTAAAATGTATTTTCCCAAAAATAAATTCAATTCGGTCTCGGTTCAAAAAATAAATAAGTTGTTCGCGAATGGTGATCACAATAATATGCTTGAATATTAAATAAGACATACTTGTATAAACTCGGCTAAGCATAAATAAGCTTCTATAAGCGCGTATAACTTCACTTTTATAAATCTTTTTAGTATTATTTTAATTTTGTAATAAGACCATCTAAAGTAAAACAAAATTATGTTCCTAATATGATAAGTATAACTTGAATTATTCTTGTAAGTTTAAGTTTTAAAGAGTTGTGTAAGTGTGTTTAGAGTGTGCATGAATATATGTGTTTTGAGTGTGCATGTTTGTGTATGTGCATAATGAATTTATATATATACTTATAAACTCGAAATTAGATAATTTCATATTCAAGTCAAATTTATTTAATTAATTTAAACAATTAATTTTTAATAATAATTACTTAACAAATGATTAATATGAATTTACAAAAAAAAAAAAAAAATCATGATATTTACTTTATACAAAAAATAAATTAACTAATTAAACAAGCTTAAGATGGACTTGTGTTCAAAATAAAATTAAAAGAATTACTCTTTCTATAAATGCTCAAAGCCATCTTTAAATCGGGCATTATTAAAAAGTAAAATAAAGTGAAAATAATGCATAGAGATAAGAAGGTAATACGGTAAATAGGAATCCTCTATATCTATTAAAAGTGTTCAAGACTTCCTTCAAGATATGCGCAGTAGAAATAAAAGTTACTCTAGGTTTGCATTATGACAAGGACGGCTGATTGATGTTGGAGCCCCAAATGGGAGAGCTTTCCAGCTCATAGAGAAGTGCTAAAGCAATTTACCAAAATGCCCTTCTCTTCTCCGCCGAATCCCTGCCTTTTTGCTTTGATATTGCAATACAACTACAAGACCCATCACCCACAAATACTCTAGGAGTATAATAATAATAGTAATAATAATAATAATAATAATAATACTGATGGTTTAGCGCCGGTGAGGGCAGAAGGTGACCAAATAGTTTCCGCCGGTGCAAGTGGAGATGCTGGTGGGATCATCGTAAGCATAAGAGTATGCCTTGGGGCAAGCGGCCTTGAAAATCCTTGAATACGCCGTCGGCTTGCACGCCTGAGGACTTCCGAAGCTGCCGGTACAACAGTAACGGGGAGAGTTGAAAGCAAAGCAAGCACTCTTGCACGCCACCACGCTCTTTTTATCGTGTGACCGGACCTGGAGACCCACCGGGCACATCATGTTGAGGTCGCTGACGCACCCGGCGTAGCTGCATTTTCCGGAGCCTTTGGAGGGGGTGATGGAGATGGCGAGGTTGTAACCGTCCACCAGGCTGACATCGTAGAAGTCCTGGTCGTTTCCGAGGGTGATCTCGGCGAGGGTGGCCGGCGGTGTGCCGCCGATGCCGTTGCAGAAGAGTGATCCACCGCAGTCTCCGGTCGCGCAACGGCCGCGGCCGGTGGCGTCGAAGGCGCAGCCGTGGCGGCCCCAGAGGCGGCCGGACCAGAGGGCGGGGAGGTGGAGGGTGTAGGCCTTGTTTTGCGGGAGCTTGAAGCCGCCGCGAGCTAAGATGGGCTTTCCTGCGCCGGGTTGGATCCCTGGCCATACTGGGTGGCTGCACTTGTTGTACATGGTTATAGTTGTGCCTGACACCTCACCTGTGCCCAAAAAAATGAGAAAACAAGCACACTAATGGAAAATGCAAATAATTTTAAAGTTTGATTCACAATAAATGCAAATAATTTTTTGAAAAAATTTCAAAAAAACAAATTTTGTTTAATCTTTACGAAGAAAGAGCTTTGCACGGGATCAACTCGATGCTTAATGAAGCACAAATCTAAGATATCATATCGACTCGTGTGGAAAAAGCGCTTTATATAATGTTTCAAAAATCTAGTCGGAACAAAACTGGAATAGACACACAAATGGATCAACCCGATGCTTAATGAAGCACAAATCTAAGATAACATCTCGACTCGTATGGAAAGAGCGCTCTGTATAATGTTTCAAAAATCTAGTCGGAACAAAATTAAAATAGACACGTATGGGAGAAATGCTCCAGTGCATTCTCCTAACCATCCACTCACCATCTATGTGTCTTAAATTTTTTTTTTTTTTTAAAAAAAAAAACATTAAGATGCTTATGGTTAGGAGAATGCACTGGAGCATTTCTCCACAAATGGAGTGGCATTGTTAGGAAAAAAGAAAAACTGTTTCTGGGTCTGTGTCTCCTTGTGCTTCTCTGTGTGTCTGAGTGGCTCAAAATGAAGGATAGGCACAAAAATGGAGTGGCATTGTTCGGTAAGAGTAATATAAATGGTGGCTACAATATTAAGACCAGAGAAACAATAAAATGTGAGAGAGAGAGAGAGAGAGAGAGAGAGATGATTGTACCTGGGATGTGGGAAAGGAAGAGGGAGGAGAGGAGGAGAGCAAGGAGGGATCTGAAGAACGCAGCCATGGGTGAAGCTGGAGGGGATCGATGAAGAGTGGAAAAGAGTTGCAGGAAGAAAGTGGGTTGCCTCTCGATATCCTCCAACAGCTAAGTTAAGTAGACTTTTTATAAAGGAAAAAAAAGGAGGCGTTATGGAAGGTACACAGTAACCCTGCAGAGCAGGTAGATTTTTTCAAATGTGAAAGACAGCAGGTTGAATTGTGGTCCAATATGATTAAACAAGTTATGAGCATCTCCAGCGTGACAGGTAAGGTAAGGTAAGGTAAATGATTCCTAATAGTTAGTTTTTATTATTATAAGTTATTTATTATGTTCATAGAGTACATATTTCTTTTTATTATTATTATTTTTTATTTTTTATTTTTTTTACGGTAGCAACAATGGGTTGTTTGGCATTGGTCTTTTTTAAACTGTAGTATGATTTGATTTATGTGTAAAAAAAGTAAAAATATTTGATATAAAAAAGTGTAAAAAAAAAAAATTGTTTTGAATTGATTTTTTTTATTTGAATAATAATAAAATGCAATTGCTGTGATGTAAAAAAATAAGAACATTAAAAATGAGAAAACCAATCCCGATGAGCCTTAAAAGGCTATTTTTACAGCCTCCAATCACAAACTGCCATAAAAGAAAAAACAAAAAAACTCCACAAAAATATCATACACCCCACACACTATATTTGAGCTCAAAAGAGAAAGGTTAGTGGCTGGGTGGCGAGTCATGCCAGACCCGTGGGGTGGGTCACGGCCAGACCCAGACCCAGACCCATGGGTTTGGCCGTAAGTAATCTTCTCTGGCCCGTCTCTAGTGCCGGAGTTACTTTTTTCTAGCCTTTAGGGTGATAAAATCCGTAAAGGGTTAACTTTCTACTTTTAGGTTTTAGTTTTGAATTCAAAAACGAGTTTTGAAGCATTAGGAACGGGTTTTGAGACATTAAAATCGGGTTGTGTGGCATTAGAATCGGGTTGTGAGGCGGGTCACGATGGTTTCAAACGGGTTTTTAGGCGGGTCACACTAGACCCACGAAGTGGGTCTCGCTGGACCCAAGACTAGGTCTGGCGGTAGGGGTGCAGGAGTTTTTGGTCTTTTTCTTTTTTCATTTTGATTTGTTATTTTTGTTCTCACTTTAATTTTTTGCAATTTTCTTAAAATGGTGATGTGTCAAATGGAGATTGGAGGCTATAAAATAACCCTTTAACAGATGATCCGAACCTAAATGGCTCTCATTAAAAATTAAATTTGAAATGAATAGTATTTTTTTTTTTTTTTTTTTTTTGGTCCATTGGCAAATTACCCCAGTAAAAAGACTTTTTCTACTTATTCACTATTCACACTATTTATTATTTTCTTCTTTTCTTCTTTTTGTTTCCTTCACTCTCTCACCCCTTCCTTCTTTCTTCCACCCAAAAGAATATTTAAAAAAACAGCAAAATAAAAACCATATTAGAGTGTATATAAAAGAAAATAATAATTTGTGTTTTTTCTTTTTTTTAGTTATTTTGATTACTTCTGCTCGAGATGTATTAAGACCATTGTCGGTCCGTTTGGCAACAGAGTTTTTTATTTTTAACTCTCCCACATTCTTAATTTGTATATAACAACGATCACTATTTATTACATGCTTCCTAAATCTATGATTTCATATCGGAGGAGCCAAAAAGTCGCTATCTTCTCTTTCTTGCAAATGATTCGTAGATTCTCATTTATACGGAATAACAAGACTAGAGACTAAGCTCTGTCATTACAATGTCACAAATACACTTTGGGATAGACATCATCCAAGTTTTATCTATAACATTGTAGGAGGCTGCTTGAGCCAAACCATGTGCCGCTTTATTTCTTTCCCGGCGAATATGGCCAACGATCCAGTTTTGGGTGTATTGGAGAGTAGTTCGTACATCAACAATGAGTTGACCCCATCTACAATCCAACTTGTCGTCGTTCTACAGTGCCGAGACCACCACCTGGGTTCTTGAAGTCCAATTCTTTGCACAGCATCGCTCCTTGAAGCATGGCCAAAATCTCTGTAGATGTTGGATCCAGGAAACCCAATTTTGTAATGCTCCGAGCTGCTCTAACAATGCCATAGTGATCTCGTATAACAACACCTAGTCTCATTCTACCATTTTTGCCATCTATTGCCACATCACAATTTGCCTTGACATAACCCATCGACAGTTTTTCCCACTTTATTTTTAGGTCTTGGCCAAGCGAAACGTCTCTAACATCTCCGGCATTTGCGTGTTTGAATTCCTGTAAAGAGCGAGAAGCACGATTTGCTATTTCGGTAGGGTGTGTAAATAACC
>NC_081546.1:22859950-22861769 GCF_901000735.1 Corylus avellana
TTCTCTCTAAAGTTTTCTCTAAATCTATAGCCTCTTATGAGACTTTATCATAGTCTTTGACGATTTATCCATGATCCTCTAAAAAATGCAGCCACAGTCTTTCCCACATCCCGACCACACCTCCCCCTCCTTGCCAGTTGCCTTCTCCACCATGTCGCCGGCCGAATCTATGAAGTTTCGAATATAGGTTTTTTCAAAATCAGATATTTCTTTCTCCACCAGTTCCAACCTGCTACGTGCCATGCCTCCGCCCTCATCGACATCCTAGCTTCCCAACGCCCTCATCCGCACCTCCCCCCGACATCCATGTGTCGAAGTGTGGACCACACGCTCCTATGCGTGGATCTCATGCGCTAGACAAGATCCTCACGAAGCTCCCCTCTGTTGAAGCTGTTGTTTTATGAGTTATATATGTTATTTTATGTATTTTTATATTGTCCGAACTGTTTGGGTTTCAAACTCATTGTCTGTGTTAGAGATTCCCTTTCTGCTGCTCTTACTCTTCTTAGTCTATTCAGTTTCCTTAGAAGCTGGATTAGATCTAAGTTGTCATCTCTTAGGTTATTTGACTTATTTGAAAGTCGGATTAGATCTAAGTTTATAGCGATTTTTTTACTCCCAATAATTTTATCTATCATAGTAGGTCGCGGTCATCAAAAGCTACATTTTCAAATTACTTTCACATTTCTGAATTTCCTTTATGACTCTGAGATGCTCCTAGTTTATCTTAATTGAGTTATTGTGTTCTCTTATTTTTATTTTGTTTTTTCATTTTCCTGTAACTTGTTCTATTGTTACAATGAAGTTAGTACTTCTTTAAAAAAAATAAATAAAAAATAAAAAATAAAAAAACTTTTTATTACTTTTCAGGTAACAATATTTTGTTAACTTTTTAAATTAATCCATTGACAAAGGAACCGGGTAAAAGTGAGAGATTTGAGTAAATGGAAGTGCATTTGGGAGAGAGAGATACTGATGACGTAGGAAGCTTTGCAGTTCTCGATGTTGTCAGATGGTGGGGAGAGGGTTTGTTGGCATCCCAGAAAAAAGAAGCAGTATTCACGTGCCTAGGGAATCACTTTGCTGTTCCCTGTTCGGCTGTTCTAGGCTAAGTGGTGGTACCCGATCACTCTGCACTCCTGCAAGTTTTTAGCTGTTTTCCTCTCAATTCATCAATTATTTATGAACATGCTTCCCATTTCACAACTTTGTCCAAAAGTACACTACTACTAGCCACCCATAATACTAAAAGGACACAAATTTCTTTGAGTTAACGTAGAATCTAATAAAACTCTAAGTATTATTTGTCATTAATTTGGACCATGTATTCTTTTATATTAATTTGGCAAATAACATTTTGTCACCTAAGATTTTGATGAGCAAAATGTAAGGGTTTTATTAGATTCTAGCATTTTTCAATTTCTTTTCAATTGGCTTTGAACAAATTTTTCCATATTTTAACAATTGAGAATGTTATTCAATATTTTTTGAATTTAAAAAAAATTAATGTTTTGAGTTTCTACTTTAATAGAATAACAATAAATGACTGATATAAATATTAAAAAAAAATATATGTGAGATATGACACTTGACACTTATAGGAGTAGGTTTGTTTGGAGAAAATTTAAATTATATATATGTTAAATTTTATCTATAAATTTTTTTTTTCCAAAAGTAAAAATAAAAACAAAAAATTGAAGAAAAAAAAAGGAAGAAAGATAAACAATAGGCCTTGTTTTTTTTTTTTCTTTTTTTTTCTTCTTTTTTATATATATATTTTGTCTTATTGAAAATTTTTAGTAGTTTATACAAGATATTG
>NC_081546.1:22861908-22862408 GCF_901000735.1 Corylus avellana
ATTGTGTTAGAATTTTGTAAAAAATTGTGGTGATAAGTAAAAAAAGTTTAATACTTTGTAAATAAGTAATATGGGAAAAATATAAAAAAGCCCTCCAAACTATCAGCCGTTTTCGATTTAGCCCCCTAATGTTCTAAAAGTGATAAAGTAGTCCACAAACTACCAAACTATTGCATTTTGACCACTCTGTTAGTCAAAACCGTCAGTTTGAACGGAGATTGCAAAACGATGTCGTTTTGATATGGGTAAGTTACTACAATGCCCTTTTATGAAAAAAAAATTTTTTGGGAAAAATATAAAAAAGCTCCCCAAACTACCAGCCATTTTCATTTTAGCCCCTTAATGTTCAGAAAGTGATAAAGTAGCCCCCAACAAAACGACGTCGTTTTCAGTTTCTGTCCAAACTAACGGTTTTGACTAACGGAGTGGCCAAAATGCAATAGTTTGGTAGTTTGGGGGGCTACTTTATCACTTTTGAAATATTATGAGACTAAATCGAA
>NC_081546.1:22862508-22882396 GCF_901000735.1 Corylus avellana
TGGTGTTGGAGGTCACAGTTTGAAGGCAAACTCCTCCATCCAAGCTTGCTAATGGATCCCCCAATCCCAAATATTTTAAATTTCTAAATACAAACTTGTTCTCAGTTTTCTCTCGATCCAAACAATTCTCATATTCTATTCCACAACTTGTGAAGCATGGCCTCTCTTAGACAAACGGCTCTCCCCTCTGTCCAAAGTTCATGAATTATTTTGTAGTTGTATTGATTTTATATTTGATCATTGAATGGCTGCTACTTTGATTTTCCTAATGCATAATTTTATCATTTAACCCTTCACCCTTTTTCATGATTGGTGATTTGCTTTCTGAGCGTATCATATGGCTGCATGATTAAATTTCTGGTTGCATTGGGCGGTTTACATCTCAAAGTTGTATGGATTATATTAAAATTAAGGGGGAACTTCACTTAACCCCCTTAATTTCCACCACTTTTGCAATGTCCCTCTCCCAAACGTTCAAAAACTCTCGTTTCAGTGAATCGAACTTTAAAAAATTTATATCTCACCCGTCTGTTAGGAATTTATATATGTAATTTTAATACATTTTTTTTTATAACAATTCTTCTTTTTCGTTCATTTTTTCTCATAATTAAAAGAGAGTATGTTGCTTTAACAAAACAATATCATAGATAAAATGAGAAATTTCTTCTATCCAAACCTGATATATATATGCTTTGTTTGACAGTCTTCTTTTGCTAGATCCCACATCACGGGTCATACAAACTAAGGAAAGATGATGGAATTGGACCCAATCATAGCAACTATAGGGCCAAGTTCATATCTAACTCGTTGAATGTCAAAGATAATACAATACATTTATGGGACTAATTAATTATGTTAGAAATGTGTGTTTTCCTTTTGATATCTTGAGCAAACTAACCAGATCTAATATTTTTGCTCACGGACTCTAAACAATTACGAGTACAATTATATAACAAACCCTTTGAATGAGCCAAACCAAGATAAAAACCAAAAACATAAAACATAAAATATGATGGAGGATTCTTCATCTTCTTACTTCCTTTTGCAGTACTCTCCAATGCAATCTTCTCGCTCGTTGACATTTCTTTTGCATTATTACTTTCTTTCCTCAGGAATTGAATAGAAACTAGCAGCTTTTGTACTTCTCTTTTATGAATTGGTCATTCTGCATCAAAAAAGTTCACATAGAAAGATTCATAAATATGTTATATTGGGAAAACAAAAATATTCCACTACTAATTATGAAAATGAAATCAGAATAGTACGCTAATCAGGAAAAGATCACAATAATACAAAAATAAAAATCAAGAAGTAAATATGAAATATTAGGAAATATTGATTCCTAATAGAGTCTCTCTTTGGAGGAACATCATGTAGAGAGAGAGAGAGAGAGAGAGAGAGGTTGGTGTACAATTATAATATTAGGCCATATAAGTGTACGCAGTCTGCTATGCATCGACCAAGACGAGACAAGGCAACCTCAGGTTCACTCCTTTTCGATTTGTTGTACTCCTTATGGCAGTTTCTTTCGCATCTCTTAAATTCTTTTCTTTGCCCTTTTGAACCACCACTTGTTGTCTTCTTTCAGTGTCTGCCACCATTATCTAGAGAGAAAGAGAGAAGTCGAGTGGAAAGTGGCAAGCGACGGAGAGCTGGGGGAAGGTGGAGATTGGAAAACGGAATGGAACGGTCCTTTGCATGCACCAAAGCTAGAAAAAATGTCGCTAACAACATTATTCCCACCATATATCCTTTCATATTATTTCCATCCATAGTTCCTCTCCCCCTCTTAAGATTGTTTACTATGGAAACTACAGGATGAATCCATAATCTACCTTGTCTTTAGCTTTTATATCAAAGATTTATAGAATATTTTGAATTTATATAAATTTTTAGTTTAAAATTTATTTTATTTTATGGGAAAATACACTTTACTCCCCTAAACTATCCACCCATTTGCACTTTTAACTCCAATGTTTCAAAAGTGATATTTTATCCCCTCCCCCGAAGTATCTGACATTGATACTTGATCCCATAAAGTACACTTTACCTCCTGAAGTATTTTGAGTTGACACTTTATCCTTCCGAAGTAACTAAGTTTTGGGGGGTAAAGTATCAACTCAATGGGATAAAGTATCAATTCAAAATACTTCAAATGGATAAAGTGTGCTTCATAGGAGTCAAGTGTTAATGGTAGATACTTTGGAGAGATAAAATGTTACTTTTTAAACATTTTGGTTAAAAGTGCAAATTGATGGATAGTTCATATGAGTAATGTGTATTTTCCCCTTTATTTTAAAAAATATTGATTTTTTTTTAACTAAGCAAAGAATTATTTAAACATGATTCGCTTGGAAATGGCTTTTGACTCTTTTAAGTTTTTATAAAAGTTATTCGGCCATGTCTCTTGGCTTTTGAGTTAAATTTTATATGCCTTTTGAAAGGATAAGTGAAAAGAACAAGTTGGATTTAAAACACAGGAAGTTGTCAAAGTTACACATAAATTGACATTTAAGAACTATAAACCAAGTTGCATAAATCAAGATGAATGATAATTCATCTTGACATTGCAAGGAAATATTTAAAAATGATGAATATTGGAAATATATAATAGCTTTTGAGCTTCATGGGTGAAATTATCTCATGACGTTGGCCATGTGCTGCCTGTTGGGCAAGTGTCTCTTAGCTTTGCACTATGCACGAATAGGGATATGCCTAATGTGAGAGATGATCGAAAAACGAGACTAGAAAACAAAATAGGAATAAAAAATGGGAAGGAGATGATCAGAATTTTATTGGTTTTTTATTTGTAATTTTTATTTTTTTGAGTGAATTCAACAAATTAAGATGTTTACCCACCAAACAAAATCAGCAAAGTGATGAGACCTACCGAAAAGGAATTTTTGTAGTTCTTAATTGTTTGACTCCCAAAATAACCAAATGGGTTGGCTCACCTATAATTATGTAAGATGAGCCCAATTGCTTCTGAAATCGACTTGAATCGACTTGGTTACATTATTTGGTCTTGGTTCAAAAAATAAAGGAAAAAATATATTTTACCCTCTTGAATTATTCACATATCTATATTCTGACCTCCAATGTTTTAAAAATAAACTTGACCCCCATAAACTTCAAAATTATTGCAATTCGACCATACTTTTTTCTTTTTCTTTTTTCCAAAAATGGCCCCATCTCAAGTTTTTAAAAAATTAAAAATTAAGAGGTGGCTTCGGCCACCCCTAGGCCCAACTGGGGTGGCCAGCCATCCCTTTATTTTTTATTTTATTTTTAACTTAGGATGAGAACATTTTAAGAATAAAAAAAAGTTAGAATAGTTGAATTGTAACAATTGGAAGTTTGGGAAGGTTAAATGTCACTTTTTAAACATTGAAGGTCAAAGTGCAAATGGGTGGATAATTTAGGAGAGTAAAATGTATTTTCCCAAAAATAAATTCAATTCGGTCTCGGTTCAAAAAATAAATAAGTTGTTCGTGAATGGTGATCACAATAATATGCTTGAATATTAAATAAGACATACTCGTATAAACTCGACTAAGCATAAATAAGCTTCTATAAGCGCGTATAACTTCACTTTTATAAATCTTTTTAGTATTATTTTAATTTTGTAATAAGACCATCTAAAGTAAAACAAAATTATGTTCCTAATATGATAGATATAACTTGAATTATTCTTGGAAGTTTAAGTTTTAAAGAGTTGTGTAAGTGTGTTTACGAGTGTGCATGAATATATGTGTTTTGAGTGTGCATGTTTGTGTATGTGCATAATGAATTTATATATATACTTATAAACTCGAAATTAGATAATTTCATATTCAAGTCAAATTTATTTAATTAATTTAAACAATTAATTTTTAATAATAATTACTTAACAAATGATTAATATGAATTTACAAAAAAAAAAAAAATCATGATATTTACTTTATATAAAAAATAAATTAATTAATTAAACAAGCTTAAGATGGACTTGTGTTCAAAATAAAATTAAAAGAATTACTCTTCTGTAAATGCTCAAAGCCATCTTTAAATCGGGCATTATTAAAAAGTAAAATAAAGTGAAAATAATGCATAGAGATAAGATGGTAATACGGTAAATAGGAATCCTCTATATCTATTAAAAGTGTTCAAGACTTCCTTCAAGATATGCGCAGTAGAAATAAAAGTTACTCTAGGGTTGCATTATGACAAGGACGGCTGATTGATGTTGGAGCCCCAAATGGGAAAGCTTTCCAGCTCATAGAGAAGTGCTAAAGCGATTTACCAAAATGCCCTTCTCTTCTCCGCCGAATCCCTGCCTTTTTGCTTTGATATTGCAATACAACTACAAGACCCATCACCCACAAATACTCTAGGAGTATAATAATAATAGTAATAATAATAATAATAATAATAATAATACTGATGGTTTAGCGCCGGTGAGGGCAGAAGGTGACCAAATAGTTTCCGCCGGTGCAAGTGGAGATGCTGGTGGGATCATCGTAAGCATAAGAGTATGCCTTGGGGCAAGCGGCCTTGAAAATCCTTGAATACGCCGTCGGCTTGCACGCCTGAGGACTTCCGAAGCTGCCGGTGCAACAGTAACGGGGAGAGTTGAAAGCAAAGCAAGCACTCTTGCACGCCACCACGCTCTTTTTATCGTGTGACCGGACCTGGAGACCCACCGGGCACATCATGTTGAGGTCGCTGACGCACCCGGCGTAGCTGCATTTTCCGGAGCCTTTGGAGGGGGTGATGGAGATGGCGAGGTTGTAGCCGTCCACCAGGCTGACATCGTAGAAGTCCTGGTCGTTTCCGAGGGTGATCTCGGCGAGGGTGGCCGGCGGGGTGCCGCCGATGCCGTTGCAGAAGAGTGATCCACCGCAGTCTCCGGTGGCGCAACGGCCGCGGCCGGTGGCGTCGAAGGCGCAGCCGTGGCGGCCCCAGAGGCGGCCGGACCAGAGGGCGGGGAGGTGGAGGGTGTAGGCCTTGTTTTGCGGGAGCTTGAAGCCGCCGCGAGCTAAGATGGGCTTTCCTGCGCCGGGTTGGATCCCTGGCCACACTGGGTGGCTGCACTTGTTGTACATGGTTATAGTTGTGCCTGACACCTCACCTGTGCCCAAAATAATGAGAAAATAAGCACACTAATGGAAAATGCAAATAATTTTTTGAAAAAAGTCCAAAGAACAAATTTTGTTTAATCTGTACAAAGGAAGCGCTTTGCACGGGATCAACCCGATGCTTAATGAAGCACAAATCTAAGATAACATATCGACTCGTGTGGAAAGAGCGCTTTATATAATGTTTCAAAAATCTAGTCGGAACAAAACTGGAATAAACACACAAATGGATCAACCCGATGCTTAATGAAGCACAAATCTAAGATAACATCTCGACTCGTGTGGAAAGAGCGCTCTGTATAATGTTTCAAAAATCTAGTCGGAACAAAATTAAAATAGACACGTATGGGAGAAATGCTCCAGTGCATTCTCCTAACCATCCACTCACCATCTATGTGTCTTAAATTTTTTTTTTTTTTTAAAAAAAAAAACATTAAGATGCTTATGGTTAGGAGAATGCACTGGAGCATTTCTCCACAAATGGAGTGGCATTGTTAGGAAAAAAGAAAAACTGTTTCTGGGTCTGTGTCTCCTTGTGCTTCTCTGTGTGTCTGAGTGGCTCAAAATGAAGGATAGGCACAAAAATGGAGTGGCATTGTTCGGTAAGAGTAATATAAATGGTGGCTACAATATTAAGACCAGAGAAACAATAAAATGTGAGAGAGAGAGAGAGAGAGAGAGAGAGATGATTGTACCTGGGATGTGGGAAAGGAAGAGGGAGGAGAGGAGGAGAGCAAGGAGGGATCTGAAGAACGCAGCCATGGGTGAAGCTGGAGGGGATCGATGAAGAGTGGAAAAGAGTTGCAGGAAGAAAGTGGGTTGCCTCTCGATATCCTCCAACAGCTAAGTTAAGTAGACTTTTTATAAAGGAAAAAAAAGGAGGCGTTATGGAAGGTACACAGTAACCCTGCAGAGCAGGTAGATTTTTTCAAATGTGAAAGACAGCAGGTTGAATTGTGGTCCAATATGATTAAACAAGTTATGAGCATCTCCAGCGTGACAGGTAAGGTAAGGTAAGGTAAATGATTCCTAATAGTTAGTTTTTATTATTATAAGTTATTTATTATGTTCATAGAGTACATATTTCTTTTTATTATTATTATTTTTTATTTTTTATTTTTTTTACGGTAGCAACAATGGGTTGTTTGGCATTGGTCTTTTTTAAACTGTAGTATGATTTGATTTATGTGTAAAAAAAGTAAAAATATTTGATATAGAAAAGTGTAAAAAAAAAATTTGTTTTGTATTGATTTTTTTTATTTGAATAATAATAAAATGCAATTGCTGTGATATAAAAAAATAAGAATATTAAAAATGAGAAAACCAATCCCAATGAGCCTTAAAAGGCTATTTTTACAGCCTCTAATCACAAACTGTCATATAAGAAAAAACAAAAAAACTCCACAAAAATATCATCCACCCCACACACTATATTTGAGCTCATTTTAAGCTCAATAGAGAAAGGTTAGTGGCTGGGTGGCGAGTCATGCCAGACCCGTGGGGTGGGTCACGGCCAGACCCAAACCCATGGGTTTGGTCGTGAGTCACCTTCTCTGACCCTTCTTCGGCGCTGGAGTTGCTTTTTTCCGGCCTTTAAAGTGATAAAATTCGTAAAGGGTTAACTTTCTACCTTTAGGTTTTAGTTTTGAATTTAAAAACAAATTTTGAAGCATTAGAAACGGGTTTTGAAGCATTAAAATCAGGTTGTGTGGAATTAGAATCGGGTTGTGAGGCGGGTCACGATGGTTTCAAACGAGTTTTTAGGCGGGTCACACTAGACCCACGGCGTGGGTCTCGCTGGACCCAAGACTAAGTTTGGCGGTAGGGGTGCAGGAGTTTTTGGTCTTTTTCTTTTTTCATTTTGATTTGTTATTTTTGTTCTCACTTTAATTTTTTGCAATTTTCTTAAAATGGTGATGTGTCAAATGGAGATTGGAGGCTATTTTCTACTTATTCACTATTCACCCTATTTATTATTTTCTTTTTTTTTTTTTCTGCTTTTTGCTTCTTTCACTCTCTCACCTGTTCCTTCTTCCTTCCACCCAAAAGAATATTTAAAAAAACAGCAAAATAAAAACCATATTAGAGTGTATATAAAAGAAAATAATAATTTATGTTTTTTTCTTTTTTTTAGTTATTTTGATTACTTCTGCTCGAGATATATTAAGACCATTGTGGGTCCGTTTGGTAATAGAGTTTTTTTTTTTTTTTTTTAAACTCTCCCACATTCTTAATTTGTATATAACAACGATCACTATTTATTACATGCTTCCTAAATCTGTGATTTCATATCGGAGGAGCCAAAAAGTCGCTATCTTCTCTTTCTTGAAAACAAATCTTCTATTTGAGGAGGATGGTAAACCATAACTGGTTTCCCTCCTGCTCCCCCCACACTTACTATTCTATGCTTTTCTGATTATTGAGTTTCTCTCTTTATGATAACTCTTTTCTTTCTAGAGTTTTTTCTAAATTTATAGTCTCTTATAAGACTTTATCATAGTCTTTGACAATTTAGCCCTAATCCTCTAAAAAATGCAGCCACAGTCTTTCCCACATGCCGGCCACACCTCCCTCCTTGCCAGTTGCCTTCTCCACCATGTCGCCGGCCGAATCTGTGAAGTTTCGAATATGGGTTTTTTCAAAATCAGATATTTCTTTCTCCACCAGTTCCAACCTGCAACATGCTATGCCACCGCCCTCATCAACAACTCAGCTTCCCAACGCCCTCATCCGCACCTCCCCCCGACATCCACGTGTCGAAGCGTGGACCACATGCTCCTATGCGTGGATCTCACGCACTAAACAATATCCTCACGAAGCTCTCCTCTGTTGAAGCTGTTGTTTTATGAGTTATTTATGTTATTTTATGTATTTTTATGTTGTCCGAACTGTTTGGGTTTCAAACTCATTGTCTGTGTTGGAGATTCCCTTTCTGCTGCTCTTGCTCTTCTTAGTCTATTCGGTTTCCTTGGAAGCTGGACTAGATCTAAGTTGTCATCTCTTAGCTTATTTGGCTTATTTGAAAGTCGGATTAGATCTAAGTTTATAGGGATTCTTTTACTCTTAAAAATTTTATCTATCATAGTAGACCGCGGTCATCAAAAGCTACATTTTCAAATTACTTTCACATTTCTGAATTTCCTTCATGACTATGAGATGCTCCTAATTTATCTTAATTGAGTTATTGTGTTCTCTTATTTTTATTTTGTCTTTTCATTTCCCTGTAACTTGTTCTATTGTTACAATGAAGTTAGTACTTCTTTAAAAAAAATAAATAAATAAATAAAACTTTTTATTACTTTTCAGGTAACAATATTTTGTTAACTTTTTAAATTAAGGGTTAAATACTAAATTAGTCCTTGTGGTTTCACAACTTTATTTTTTTTTATTAGGATTTTATTTTTATCACAGGAGGTCTATGTGGTTTTGATAATAGACCAAGTTAGTCCTCTGTTAGTTTATCGTTAGTTGACTTAACAGAATTCAACGTGGACCAATCAAATGTTGACACGTGGTATCTACTTAATTTTTTTTTTAAAAAAAGTATTTTCTAAAAAAAAAAAAATAATAGATTGGGGGTGGCTGAGCCACCCCCTTGGCCATTTTGGGGGTGGGTGGCTCGGCCACCCCCTTTGGCCATGGGGGTGGCCTGGCCATCCCCATTTGGCCGGATGGGGGTGGCTTGGCCACCCCCTTGGAGCCCAAGGGGGTGGTCGAAACCACCCCCAGTACCCACTAGGGGTGGCTCGGCCACCCCTAGTACCCATTGGGGGTGGTTGGGGGTGGTTTCGGCCACCCCCAATCTTTTTTCTTTTAATTTTTTAGTTTTTTTTTTTTTTAGAAAATACATTTTTTAAAAAAAAAAAATTAGTAAGTGCTACTTGCCAACATTTGATTGATCCACGTGGAATTTCGTTAAATTAACTGACGGATGATTAATTTGGTTTATTATCAAAATCACAAGAACCTCCTGTAATAAAAATGAAATTCTAAAAAAACAAAAAAAAAAAATTGAGAAACCCTATGAGTCTGAAATATTTAGCCCTTAAATTAATCCATTGACAAAGGGACGGGGTAAAAGTGAGAGATTTGAGTAAATGGAAGTGCATTTGGGAGAGCGAGATACTGATGACGTAGGAAGCTTTGCAGTTCTCGATGTTGTCAGATGGTGGGGAGAGGGTTTGTTGGCATCCCAGAAAAAAGAAGAAGCATTCACGTGCCTAGGGAATCACTTTGCTGTTCCCTGTTCGGCTGTTCTAGGCTAAGTGGTGGTACCCGATCACTCTGCACTCCTGCAAGTTTTTAGCTGTTTTCCTCTCAATTCATCAATTATTTATGAACATGCTTCCCATTTCACAACTTTGTCCAAAAGTACACTACTACTAGCCACCCATAATACCAAAAGGACACAAATTTCTTTGAGTTAACGTAGAATCTAATAAAACTCTAAGTATTATTTGTCATTAATTTGGACTATGTATTCTTTTACATTAATTTGGCAAATAACATTTTGTTACCTAAGATTTTGATGAGCAAAATGTAAGGGTTTTATTAGATTCTAGCATTTCTCAATTTTTTTTCAATTGGCTTTGAACAAATTTTTCCATATTTTAACAATTGAGAATGTTATTCAATATTTTTTGAATTTAAAAAAAATTAATGTTTGAGTTTCTACTTTAATAGAATAACAATAAATGACTGATAAAAATATTAAAAATATATATGTGAGATATGACACTTGACACTTATAGGAGTAGGTTTGTTTGGAGAAAATTTAAATTATATATATGTTAAATTTTATCTATAAATTTTTTTTTTTCCAAAAGTAAAAATAAAAACAAAAAATTGAAGAAAAAAAAAAGGAAGAAAGATAAACAATAGGCCTTGGTTTTTTTTTTCTTCTTCTTCTTTTTTATATATATATTTTTGTCTTATTGAAATTTTTTTATTTTTGTCTTGTACTAGCCTTGGACGATATTGACATTTTTTAGTAGTTTATACAAGATATTGATACAATTGATAGTTTGAAAAATATTAACAATATAGTAATGATTTGAGAAGGATAAGTATGTTTTTTTTTTTTAAAAAAATAAAATAGAAAAATTGATAGTTTGAAAAATAATTCTCTCAAAGCTGAGTTTGAAAAAAAAAAAAAAAAATTCTGTTAGAATTTTGTAAAAAATTGTGGTGATAAGTAAAAAAAGTTTATTACTTTGTAAATAAGTAATATGGGAAAAATATAAAAAAGCCTCTCAAACTATCAACCGTTTTCGATTTAGCCCCATAATGTTCCAAAAGTGATAAAGTAGCATCTCAAACTACTAAACTATTGCATTTTAACCACTCTGTTAGTCAAAACCGTCAGTTTGAACGGAGATTGCAAAACGACGTCGTTTTGGTATGGGTAAATTACTACAATGCCCTTTTATGAAAAAAAAAAAAAAATTGGGAAAAATATAAAAAAAGCCCCCCAAACTATCAGCCATTTTCATTTTAGCCCCTTAATGTTCAGAAAGTGATAAAGTAGCCCCCAACAAAACGATGTCGTTTTCAGTTTCCGTCCAAACTGACGGTTTTGACTAACGGAGTGGCTAAAATGCAATAATTTGGTAGTTTGGGGGGCTACTTTATCACTTTTGAAACATTAAGAGGTTAAATCGAAAACGGCTGGTAATTTAGGGGGCTTTTTTATATTTTTCCTAAGTAATATTTTAATAATATGAATAATATATATATATAAGTGAAAAGTAGTATTTTTTTTCTTCTAAATTTAAGAAAAAAAATGAAAAAGAAAAAGAAAAAAAAGAAGCTGGTTTCAACGTTGTGATGCTGAACATGCACGTTGAGCAACGGTCATTCAGTTACTTTAGTGGTTTAGTTGTGACCCCACAACACAACAAAAATGCTCATCGTTTTTCGGGGCCATTGGAATTGTTGTCGCCTAATTGGGCTTTACAGAGATCTAAGGCCTTATACTATTATTTAATTATAAAATAATATGTATGCTAACGGACACAAACACTCAAACAGTATATAGAAAAATAAAATCTATTTTCAAGGAATAAGCAAATGACAAAACTGGTAGTCAAACTTTGCGGAGATATATATCATTGCTGATTTCGACAACTTTCTCCTTTTTTTTTTTTTTTTTTTTTTTTTTTTGAAAGGAGGAGTAACCCTATTTTTTTTTTTTTCAAAATAAAAAAAAAATTTCAATTGATTTGGTAATGTTTAAGTTTTAAAAAGTAAAAATTGAGAATTATTTATTGTACGTTGGATTTATTAAAAAAATTTATATGATAAAGTTGTAAATATATATATATTTTTTAAAATAACTAATAAGCATTTCCCAAAAAGTAAAAGATTTTAAATACAAAATTTTTAAAAGAGTTGTTGGCTCTAGATTGGTGGCCGCCACCATTGTGGTGATTTTGTGGCCATCACAAGGCCTCCAAGTCTCCAACCCTATGGTGGTGTTAACTATAATATGTTGACAGTGAGATCCGTCTAGTGGCCACCACCACAACCATTGGGCAAGTTCCCACCAAACCAACAGCTGTTCTTTTTTTTTTTTTTTTTAAGAAAAAAAAATTATATGTAACATATTTTGTTTTTGGAAAAGATTCTTTGTGATTTGTTTTGAAAAGTATGTTAATGTTTGGAGGCCAAGCTCGTAATTGTAGTGACACAAGTTGTTCATGAAATCAAAGTTTTGTGATGCAACCTGCAAAGGATGCAATGGTATATTGAAAAGAGCATGAAATATACTACGTGTTGTCGAATTAGTTAGGAGCGTACAAGTGAACGGTTATTAATCGCTAGTCCTTAATTGAAAAATTATTTTTGTGGGCAGTTGAAAAAAACTACTATTACTTAGAGCGGTACAGTTTTAGATAAGCAGAAATGGTTAATAACTGCTAATCACTTATATGTATGTATTGCCTGTTAGGAGTGCTTGTAGTTGTTAGAGAATATATTTCAACCGTGACGGTAATTAAAGATGTACTTTAAATAACAATAAAATGGCTAATTATAGGCCAAAATAAAAACCAACGAATGACTGAAAATAAGAGCCAATTATGAGCTAAAATTGTCATGGGTTTAAACGATACCACAAAAAGCCGAACAAAGAAATGGGCAAACTATGGACCAAAATTTATGCCATCCGTAGGCTTAAATTGAGTTTTAAACAATACCACAAAGGCCGAAAACATTGGGCGAACAAAGAGCAAAAAATCGGTCTCGGTCAACAAAGGTCTAACAACAGACCAAATAATAATTTGGCCAACAAAAGGCCGAAAGATGGACAATTTTTAAACTCTGAACACTTATCCTAATCCTACTGCTAGCTAGAACCATTTAGTCCCCAAACCATTTACATATGCCATGAAAAGAGGTTTAAGGTAGGCCCAAAAAACATAGTTTGTGTCATGTCCTAATAAAAGTTTATGTACCAGAAAATACCTCCGCTAAATAATGGGCTCAGGCTAACAATGTGGACACCCTAGCCCTATCGAAAAAGGCAAATCCATGGGCCGCAGGAAAATTGCACCTACAATGGAATCCTAGCTAAGCCATCTGGAGATTCTCTGCAAAGGAGAAAACTCTCGCAACAGAGTGGGGATAGCCGGATAGGAAAACAATTATGTTAGCCATGGAGATTTATTTATTTATTTTGATAATTTCGTTTAGAACTTCTGAACTATGAAGCGTTTTGAGAAGATTTCTCAAATTTAAAAAACTCTCAATTTCATCAATGAACTTTTAATTTGATGCAATTGACTCCTCCATTAATTTTTGCCGTTAAACCCTAACAGAAACCACTAAAAAGACTAAATTACCCTTTGATTTGTTTAAATCTTTAATTTGAAATTTTATAAAGATGTTAGGGGTATAAAGGTCATTTTATTCCTTTTAAAGTCTAAAAATTGACGAAAATGGTACATTGCATCAAATTGACGAAGAGGGTAGTTTTGATATTTGAAAAGTCTTTTTTAAAATGAGTAGTTTCAATATTTTTTTTTAAATAATTGATAGTTTTTGAAAATAACCTCATCATAAAAAGTTATTTGAAGGAGAGTAACTTTAACTACTCACTTTATCTCTATATTTATTAATTAGGGACGAATGCAAAATTGGTCTTTGTGGTTTGTCTAATTTATAAATCATTCCCTGTGGTTTAAAAAATAATTTATAGGTCCCTAGGGTAAGATAAAATAACATTTTACTCTCTGAAATCATTTTCCGTTAAATGACTTAATGGAAACTGTTACATTGTCACATCACACCTAATAAAAATAAGACACGTGTTCATTTTTATTTATGCTTTTAAAAAATGACAAATAAACTTTTCCACGTCATTTTGAGGTTTCAACACACACTCCACGTCAAATTAAATAAATCTAATCTCTCTATATCCCTTGTACCGCTGTCGTCTTCATTTTCCCCTATGATTATTTGTCATTTTTTAAAAGCATAAATAAAAAAGAACATATGTCTTATTTTTATTGGGTGTGATGTGGCAAAGTAACGGTTTCTGTTAAATCTTTTAACGGAAAATGAATTCAGGGAGTAAAATGTTATTTTGGCCTACCCTAGGGACCTATAAATTATTTTTTAAACTACATAGAGTGATTTATAAATTAGACCAATTACAAGTACCAATTTTGCATTTATTCCTATTAATTAACACGAACGTACTCTCTGTCAATGATATTGTATTACGTACATGCAACAACTATTTTGTCGGTGCGTACATGCAGAAAAAAACAAATTTAATTTTACTGTTTTAAATAGAACAGTGATCACATGATGGCCATGGGAGAGAGAGAGAGAGAGAGAGAGAGAGAGAGAGATAGAAAATAGGAAGAAACAGAATTTATGAAAAAGACAGCTTAGAGAGGCACAGCCTGCGATAAACAACAATGAATAATAATGCAATGCAAGCTTCGTGTGGTCGGCCTCTTCGACTACGCATATGTTTATGAATTGTCGGAATCTCTTGTCTATTTCTACTGCACCCTCTGCTCTGGCCCCCCTTCCTCTCTTCATCTCCCTCTTCCACAGTGTTCTGTACTATATATATATATATAGTAAACCTCAGAATTCTGAACCAGGCTTTTCAAAGTTAATGGGCCAGGGCCCATCTTTGGTATCATCTTCATCAAGGCCCAGCCACGACAAGAATCACTACTCGGTCAAGCCCGATAACATCAATGCCGGCCAAACTTACCAGGAATAATTGGCAGGCTCAGCGGAGTACCAAGAGTTATTGGCATTTTGTTAAGAGAAATGATTGGTATTAATATTTTTTTTTCTTCATCTCATCTTATAAATCCACCATTTTGTTAAAAGATATCATAGCCAATATTTTTTTATTGATTTAGGCATGCGCATTAGATTGACCCTAGCTGGACTACAGGAGGAGGGTGACTTTTTCTAATTGGTCACTTTAATTCCTCTTTGTTCTTCATCTTGCAACCATTATAGATCCGGAGCACGGTGTGTCATCAACTTATATCTTCGGTTCATATAAAACCCCAAAAATACTATATACATACTAGTAATTATAATAACTAAAAAAAAAAATAAGAAAAAGAAAGAGTATGCTACGTACTTACATATAATTTATGAACTAGCAGGCCTCAATTTTCTTTTCATTTATTTTTAAGTGGCAAAATGGGCATTTTTTTTTTTTTTTGTATTTTGCAAAATGGGCCTCAAAATGGGCATTGAGTTCTACTAATTGTCTTTGTCAAATTAATAATAAAAATTAAATTAACAGTTGGAGCATATCATTTATAGAGCTAATCAATTGCAGAGGCCAATGTCCTGCACCAGTTGTAATGAATTACTGGATCTTATTGTAACATAATATGGAAAACATGCAACTATAAGGTGAGGAAACATTTGACAGGCATTCAAGCTGGAAATGCATAATGTCGCAAGAACATACAGACAAATGACATTCATTTTCCTTTCCAACTTACTTTGGATGTAAATCTGTCTAGATCTTCATGTTTTATGACGTGCATTTAAGAGATAAATTAATGCATTTGAGAAAATATATTCAGCATAGTGGCAAGGTGATTTAAACATGCAGTACCATAATTTGGAACCGACAGAATCTTGAATGGCTTGATTAGCTGAATTTATATATGTTGTCGAAATGCATTAACAAAGGAAGAAAACATGGAAAATAAAAGGGGGTTGTTAATGAACTCAAAAAGAGTAGCAAAAAGAAAACATGGAAGTAGAAATAAGAGTCAAGCTCTTATTCTTATAGTACGATTGCATGGAGTGCCAACTGTTATTATGTCGGATAGTAACCACTGATTTACTTCGAGATTTTGGTAAAGTTTGCAAAATGAGACAGGGTTTTAAATGAAATTCAGTAATGCATTCCGCCCACAAATTGACCACCAGTCAGAGAATACTATTGAGATACTTGAAGATATGTTGCGGGCATGCGTTTTGGATTTTTCAATGGGAGTTGAATACAGTATATTTTGCTGATTGAGTTTGCCAACAACCTCATTGTCTTCTTTTGTATTTATTTCCTAAGACTAACCCTTGATTGTATGCATTGTGTTTTGGATTGGGATGAATGGTTTTGAAAAGAAAAGTGTGTTCATATATACTATGGTTTTCAAACAAAAGCTTTATTTTATTTATTTATTTATTTTTATAAACTTTTCATCACACGATTCACACTCATGTTCAAGCACCGTTTTAAACTCACACACAAACCGTTATTTGGTTATATTGTGTTGATATATATATATATGCTTAATTATGGTAACCAAGGGAAAAAAAAAAAAAAAAAAAAAATCTCGATGATTTTGTATCAAGATTAATTATAACCTTGACAGTTCTCAATGGGTAACTCAATCGACTGGAAACCACACTTCATGAAAGAGGTCACTAGTTCAAATTCTCACTCTTCTTTTTTGTGTGCACATGTCAAAATATATATATTATAACCTTGACACCTATGTTGTAACCCATGGTTAGACAAATTTAATTACAACCATGGGTTTAACCCATAGATCATAATCAAATCCTGAACAGAATTCTCTCAAGTTCAAATGAACTGGATAATATTCAGTTAGTTATAGTTGATGAGTATTTTTGTCTTTTCACTTTTTGAGTGAATAAAAATATATATTTACTATAACTAACTGGATATAATTATGTTCAAATGAAATGGGGAGATCCTAATTCAAAAGACACAGTGCAATGCAAAAAAACGAGTAAACCAAAAGGGCAGAAATCTGAGATGAAGTTAAGCTCATTTTTCCACACGTTTTAGGCAGAGAGTTGACTAACTTTTAGATATGTTATTGTTGCATTTGACTCTTCCCTCAAAAACAAGTATAATAATAATAATAATAATATCTTATTCCAATTGCGTGAGAGGGAAAACAAAGAAGGAAGAAGGATGAAAGTGAGAATTCTTGTACGTACGTTTGTCTGTCTCTCTCCAAATCCGAGTATGTCTGATATGATATCTGGTGCAGACGCTGAGAGGATACGTAGACACACTGAAACAAGCAAAAGTTTGTAAGAGAGAATGCCGAGGAATTAAAACATCTTTTCATATTTCATTTTAATCCATTTCATGTTAACCATTTTGCTGTTCCCGGCGTACAATAAGTCGGCTCTCTCTCTCTCTCTCTTCATTTTCCAACAAAACGTACGTCACTCATCACATTCACAGACAACAACTCAACGAAGATGTACGTATGGCGAAATAGAAGCCAAAATACAATGAAACATTTTTCTTAAGATATATATATATATATATATATATATATATATTTTAAAATTTATCATTGAATCTCCTAAACCCACATGTAGATCTTATAAATTTAATGGTGTATTCGTATTAACATTTGGTAGTACTCATATTTTCCTACAAATTTACTAAATTAACAATTTGATTGTGAGGTCCACCATTACCTTATGTAGAGATAATATAATTAGTCCACAACTTTAATGATTTATTTGTAAAATAAGATGAGCCAAATATAGAGAAAATATCGACTCGTAACATTTATCTTATTTAATTGGATAAAAATATTATACTATTAATTAATTAATTGGACGGTAGATTGATGAAGAGTATATATATATAATTTAAAAATCTAAGAACTAAATTTGATTTTTTCCACTTTTTAAAATAACTTTGAAAAGTTCAATAAATAGTAACTTAACAAAAGCATGATTCAATATAAATTGAGGTTTAAGGTAAAAAGTTAAAATGAGATGTTTTTTAATTTTAATATTATTATAATAATTTTTTATATTAAAATAATTATTCTCGCTTTTTAAGATTCAAGATTACTAGTAAAATTTTTGTATTCAAGTTTTGTTAATATATTATTCTTGATAAATTATATGATTAATCCATTTACTCTTCATTCTTGTTCAATCAATGATAAATAGGATTTTATTAATTTTGAGCATTCCCTGTATTTTGGCTATATTCTAACTATAAAGAATAAGTCTAGCTGGTGAGGGTTTGTTTAGGTTTTAGATTTCAAAAAATACGATTTAAAAATAGCAATTTTAAAATATGCGAGATTTTTTTTTTTTTTTTAAAAAATGCTATTAAGCATTTGGGAAATCATAGTTTAACCTTTAAAATCGTAATTTAGCTTTTAAAATTGTGCGTTTTAAAAAAATCACCTCATTAGCTGCAATTTGAAAATACAGATTTTCTATGTTTTTAAATTGCAATTTTTAAAAAACACAATCCCAAATAATCATTTTTTTATTTGGTTTAAAATCGTACTTTTTGTCTATGAAAACATGCCAAACGCACCCTAATTCAGCACTCAACATATTCTAATAGTCTAGGAATGTCTTTGGATACCCATACCTCAATCATAAATTTGACAACCCCAACTGAAACTACTCAAAGAACTTTAGCTTGATTCAGCTTTTTTTAAAACATATTATTTTAAAAGTTAAACTGTAATTTTAAAGGTCAAACTCTAATTTTTTTAAACTCTCAATTGCATTTTAAAAAAAATAAAATAAAATAAATTATATTTTCAAATTACACATTTTAAAGTTATTTTTAAATCACACTTTTTAAATTGGAAATAGAAGTAGGACTTTTAATCAATTTCAAAACTACTCAAGAGACTGAAAATGTGTACGAAAGCCAGCTACTAGCTTCAGTGGTTGGTATGGAATTTAATGGTTTGCTCAAATTTTCTTAAGTGATTTAAGGCCCTAAATAAACATGTCTGATGGCTCCAGTTCTTCGTACACAATGAAATCAGAAGACTATATATATATATATATATATACACTTCCATTAAAGTTCAAACACAAAAAATATCCTTAGGGATCCGAAAAAAGATTCTTCTCATTTTAAATGAAATCGAGAACGATTTTTTTTTTTTTTTTTTTTAATTTTTTAATTTTAAATGAAGTTGAGAATAATTTATTTCAAGTTTAGAGAATTCAATATTATTGCATCTAAGAGTATAAATTAATGATATCACCCGATAAACATGTTAGCATTAGGGGTGGGCAGATTAACTGATTACTGATTACCGACCGATTACCGATTTTAACCGAACCGATATTAACCGTAACCAATAGTTATCGGTCGGTAATCAGTTAAAAATTTTATACCAATAAGCTTATCGGTCGGTTAAAATTTTTTTATCGAAAGACCGATATGACCGATAAGCTATTTTAATTTTTAATTTTTTAGAATTTTATATTTATTATTGTAGTGGATCAAAAAAAAAAAAGCTTCAATAAGGTATTTTAGCCAAAAATATACTATAAAATAACTAATTTTTAATAAGCTATTTTAGGCTTTAGCCCAACAAAACGTATTTGGACCTCCAAAACAATTAATTTTTGGCCCAATTAGCAACCGATAAAAAGCCCACAAAAACCCAAACCGATTTAACCGATCAGTTAACCGATTACCGATATGACCGATAATTTTCAGTTAAAACTTCTTATCAGTCGATAATCGGTTAGGATTTGGTTAACCGATAGCTTATTAGTTAACCGACCGATAAGCCCATTAACCGGTCCTAACCGACCGATACCCAACCCTAGTTAGCATGCCATTCATAAATTTAAATGATATAACATCTTTTACATCCTTCAATACAATAATTTTAAATTTTGACCATAATATTGATCAAGATCTTCTATAATTTAAAAACTAAATTATAGATTCTTAAATTACGGAATTTAGAGAATTTCTTTACATCAAAACATTTGAAAAAAGCCACCTAATAAAAAAGGGGCATGTTCTAGTTAATAATTGAGCATATTTTTACTCTCTATGTGATAAAAAAGTTTTGAGTTAAAAATTGTATTTTGATTGTCTTTGCAAAAATAAAGAAAAAACCTTTTGGAAGGAAATTATTTTTATCTTTCTTAATAACATGCAAATTTTTAAATATGTAGCATTTTTCAAGGGTTTTGAGGTAAAGAAACGGCTTAAATTTCGTAATTTGATAATGTACATTATTTTTTGAAGTTGTAGAAAATTCAGGATGAGGATCCACTCAAATTTCTTTCAAATTTGAAATTCTCTTATTATTAAATCATAGCCATACTTTACATCTAAAAATCTACAACGTGGGAATAGGATCCTCTCCATTTCATTTGAAATTGAGAGTATCCATTTTGTGAAAAATGATAGGTAATATTGTAAATATTATCCTTCAATTTTAATGTTTAGACAATATTACCCCTCATTTAATGGATACTCGATCTTTTTTTTTTTTTTT
>NC_081546.1:22882496-22886301 GCF_901000735.1 Corylus avellana
AGGGTAAACCAGTTCGGAAAAAATATTCTTCAATTTATTTAAAATAATGTCATGTGTTTATAAATATTTAAAATGCATATTAAACTCTTAACTTTATTAACAATAGTTTACTAACTTAGACTAAATTTAATGTGTCTTTTAAATGTTTATAGACATTAGACACTGTTTTAAATAGGTCGGAGGATATTTCCTCCAAATCGAAATTTTTGTCATTTTCAAAGTCTTTTTTTTTTTAATTGAATTGTCAAAGTGCTTATTCTTTTAGGTGCAAGTAAAAGTCACAATTAAATTTTACATCTATTTTCATTTATTATTTAATTCAATAGTAATTTTTATTTTCACGTTAAAAAGTGAGCACTTGAGAGTATTTGTAGCACTCCTCTTGTGTAGCCAATTTCGAGTGCACAACCTAAACTCGTTTCCTTCAATATTGAATCAAAGTAATTCATTTAGAGTACAATTATATACCATATTTTTATCCAATAACTTTTCCACAATGATGGTGTGGCAACCTAAATCAACTATTAGAATTTTTTTTTTCTTTTTTAAATAATAATAATAAGAGAATCGATCCAAGGGGTTAGTTAGGCTTGTCACATCATCATTGTAAAATAATTGTGGGATAGAAATGTGGTATGTAGCATTAGTTATTCATTTAATGACCTAATATGAGTTAACTAGGCACAACCAAAAGAATAGTTGTAGCATAAACTTCTTTATTAAATTATCAGGTAGATTGGACTTGATATTTGGTACTCACAAAAAGAACTTGATATGGCTATTTTGAGTTATAACATCACTTTTAATATATCAAGTGGAATCCATGTTAGCTTAAGTAGAGACTCCTGGAAATAGGATTTTTTTTTTTTTTTTCAATTTAACTTTTGGATATTCATTTTACGTTGTTGAGTAAGGTAGGAATATTATGTATGAAAATTCAAGTGATATTCTTCTCTTATTCGATGATATCAAAAATCACTACTAAAAAAAAAAAAAAAAGAAGAAGCATTTTCACTTTGTTTTAATTTTATATTGTTTTACTAAAACGACGCCTAATGTTCAAAGGGTAGCTTAATCGGCTGTGGACCATATATACCTCATGAAGCGGATGTTAATAGTTTGAATCATCCTCCCCCTTGTGTGAATATGTTAAAAAAAAAAAAAAAAAAAAAAAAACCTAAACTATGATGTCACGTCGTTTTTAATACAAGACATCAATTTTCGACGGTTTGTTACAAACGACGAGTAATTATTAAATTCACGTCCATTTTTTTTTTTTTAAGAAAAAATGATGACATGAGATATTTAAATTTACATTGTTTTGGTACAAATGATATTAATTTTACACAATTTAACGTCGTTTTTTAAAAATTTGTAGACTTTGGTTATGAGCATCGACAGGAGTAGTTGTAGTACCGATTGTTGTGGGGAGGGAGTTGTGTGCTTTTGCTTCTCAAATGACATCTGACATCTCTATTTATAATTCTAGGATCCTCAGAGAAGTAGGAGACAAAACCATATGGGACTGGAATTTTTGTAGTGTACGCCAAGGGAGGAAAAAGACCTCCTTTGGCCCACTAGGAAAAATAAATTCTCCCCATGGCCTAGGGCTAGGGTTAAAACCCTTTTAACACTACCCCACTCCCACATGTTTTCTTGCATGGGCTTAGGTTTTATTATCAAGCCCAATGTTCTTTTTACTCAGCTTAGGCCTTTAGAATTAAATTTATTGAGCCTAAAGCGCAGACTTAAGCCTATAGGAATTAAATACCTGAACCCAATGTTCTATTTAATTCCTATAGTTTGTAAGAATTAAATCCGGAGTCTTGAGCTCTTTTTAATTTCCAATTAGCCACTTTGATTTGATTGTTTTCCTTCTCGAAATTTCACACACATAGTATCACAGTTTGTAAAGAAGAATAAGGAAGAAGCAGAAAGTTGACGTAGGAAAAGAAAAGGTGAAGAAGAAAATGGAAGAAGAAGATCGATGGAAGGAAATAGAAAATGTGAAAAGGATGATCAAAGGAACTTTCAGAACATAAATAATTCAGATGTGTTGACAGGTCGACATTAAGTGCGTAAGTGCTAAGATTTAATGGTTGAGATTGAAAGAGATTAATCGAAGGGCCGGAGATGAATGTTGTTTTCAAATGACGTTTGGAATTGCAATTTTATATATCAAAAGTGCGAATTTAAACTAAATTTCAAAATGTAAATTGTTTGAAACTGCGTTTTTAAAAAGTTGTGATTTGAAAACACAAAAAAAATCTTTACTAAACTCTTTTTTTAAAAGAGAAATGTTAAGAAGTAACTTTACTAACATAAACTTATTAAATTAACTAATGGTAACGGGGGAGGCCGCGGCCACCGCCTAAAGGTTGTGGGGGTGGCTGTGGCATCCCCATTGCCATCAGGGGTCTAACCCAATGCGCACCAGGTCCTACAGCGAGTGGCCGGCCACCTAATGGGGTTGCCGGCCATGCCCCTGCAATTCTAGGGTTTTTATTTATTTAATAAAAAAAAAAAAATTTAAGGGTTAGAAGAAACTTAAAAAAAAAATAAAAAAATAAAAAAATTCAATTCTTTCGGGAATAACTATTCCCCTCATTTTTTTTAGAGGAATAGATATTCTTGTGGGTAAGGAATTAGTGATTCCCGCATGATAATTATTTTTAAGAATAGATCCTTACCAAACAAAAAAAATAATTATTCCATAGGAATAATAATTTTATTTTGGGGTTTGTTCTACAAACCAAACAAACTCTTAAAGTTAAAACAATCCAATTCATCAAGGTACTCAATGGGAATGTGAGGAGGCGAATCCATGACAAAAAATGGTCCACAAGCACACTTAGGACGTGAGTAAAAACACGAGAAAAGCCACTCAAGTACCAATCGAAAAGACAGATCCGATTCCAAACCACCAAATCAACCTCACACAATAATATCCACAAGATAAAATTATTGAAAAGAAAGCATCTCAACAAACACAACCATAACATGAGCACATAGATTTTGATTGCGAAGCAAAAACTCTTTGAATAATTCAAAAATAAAACCACTCTAGAATAGCCAAACATAAGAGATCACTATTTTAAAAAAAAATATTAATGTAAAAAAGAAGAAGATTAAAGTACTTTCATATATATATTAGATGGGTAAAAAAAGTAATCATGAATCGGATCTGAACTCGGGCCAGGAGGCCCAAAATAGTTGGGCTACTCGGGTGAAGCGAGCTGATGGGTGGAGTCAGTAATAGAAACAAGTGTGGGCAAGAATGTCTCCATGTGGGCCAATTTTGATATATATATATATATATATATATACCCAAAACCAAGAGGGACAGATATTTATTGAATTGATTAATTTTGTATACAAAATAAGATATTTGTAGAGAGTGCATCATTCTGATAACTGAAAATTGAAAAACATGGTAATGGATTTAAATTCTAATCAAATGGTCTTATATGTGAAATAGAACAAGGCCAACTTATTATTTTAGGGGAATTAAGCCCAAGGCCCCAATAACATAAATTCTCAAATAGTAACAATATAATTATTATTATTATTATTATTATTATTTTATAATTTTTTCATAAGGCTCTATTTTTTATTTTTATTTTTATTTTTAAAAGAAGTTAATAAGTGCTCTTTAATTTAGATTCAATTAATAATTATAGTTAAAAAATAAATAAAGATAAAGAAGTAGAGAAAAATAAAAGGTCACATTAATGTCCTCCCTAAAGTAATAACTAAAACAAAAATATTGGCTAAGTTGCTAATTAAATTAATATATAGAATATAC
>NC_081546.1:22886401-22930925 GCF_901000735.1 Corylus avellana
CAGTGAGATCAGTCTAGTGGCCACCACCACAACCATTGGGCAAGTTCCCACCAAACCAACAGCTGTTCTTTTTTTTTTTTTTTTAAGAAAAAAAAAATTATATGTAACATATTTTGTTTTTGGAAAAGATTCTTTGTGATTTGTTTCGAAAAGTATGTTAATGTTTGGAGGCCAAGCTCGTAATTGTAGTGACACAAGTAGTTCATGAAATCAAAGTTTTGTGATGCAACCTGCAAAGGATGCGATGGTATATTGAAAAGAGCATGAAATATATACGTGTTGTCGAATTAGTTAGGAGCGTACAAGTAAACGGTTATTAATCGCTAGTCCTTAATTGAAAAATTATTTTCATGGGTAGTTGAAAAAAACCGTTATTGCTTAGAGCAGTACAATTTTAGATAGGCGAAAATGGTTAATAACCGCTAATCACTTATATGTATATATTGTCTGTTAGGAGTGCTTGTAGTTGCTAGAGAATATATTTTCAACGGTGACGGTGATTAAAGATGTACTTTAAATAACAATAAAATGGCCAATTATAGGCCAAAATGAAAACCACCAAATGACTGAAAATAAGAGCCAATTATGAGCTAAAATTGTCATGGATTTAAACAATACCACAAAAAGCCGAACAAAGAAACGGGCAAACTATGGACCAAAATTTATGCCAACCGTAGGCTTAAATTGAGTTTTAAACAATACCATAAAGGCCGAAGACATTGGGCCAACAAAGAGCAAAAAATCGGTCTGGGTCAACAAAGGTCTAACAACAGACCAAATAATAATTTGGCCAACAAAAGGCCGAAAGATGGACAAATTTTAAACTCTGAACACTTATCCTAATCCTACTGCTAGCTAGAACCATTTAGTCCCCAAACCATTTACATATGCCATGAAAAGAGGTTTAATGTAGGCCCAAAAAACATAGTTTGTGTCATGTCCTAATAAAAGTTTATGTACCAGAAAATACCTCCGCTAAATAATGGGCTCAGGCTAACAATGTGGACACGCCTAGCCCTATCCAAAAAGGCAAATCCATGGGCCGCAGGAAAATTGCACCTACAATGGAATCCTAGCTAAGCCATCTGGAGATTCTCCGCAAAGGAGAAAACTCTCGCAACAGAGTGGGGATAGCCGGATAGGAAAACAATTATGTTAGCCCTGGAGATTTATTTATTTATTTTGATAATGAAGCGTTTTGAGAAGATTCTTCAAATTTAACAAACTCTCAATTTCATCAATGAACTTTTAATTTGATGCAATGGACTCCTCCATTAATTTTTGCCATTAAACCCTAACAGAAACTACTAAAAAGACTAAATTACCCTTTAATTTGTTTAAAATTTTAATTTGAAATTTTATAAAAATGTCAAGAGTATAAATGTCATTTTATCACTTTTAAAGTCTAAAAATTGACGAAGATGGTACATTGCATCAAATTGACGAAGAGGGTAGTTTTGATATTTGAAAAGTCTTTTTTAAAACGAGTAGTTTCAATATTTTTTTTTAAACAATTGATAGTTTTTGAAAATAACCTCATCATAAAAAGTTATTTGAAGGAGAGTAACTTTAACTACTCACTTTATCTCTATATTTATTAATTAGGGACAAATGCAAAATTGGTCTTTTGGTTGGTCTAATTTATAAATCATTCTCTGTGGTTTAAAAAATAATTTATAGGTCTCTAGGGTAGAATAAAATAACATTTTACTCTCTGAACTCATTTTCCGTTAAATGACTTAAAGAAAACCGTTACATTGCCACATCATACCTAATAAAAATAAGACACGTGTTCATTTTTATTTATGCTTTTAAAAAATGACAAATAAACTTTTTCACGTCATTTTGAGGCTCCAACACAAACTCACACAAACTCCACGTCAAATTAAATAAATCTAATATCTTTATATCCCTTGTACCGTTGTCGTCTTCATTTTCCCCTATGATTATTTGTCATTTTTTTATAAGCATAAATAAAAACGAACATATGTCTTATTTTTATTGGGTGTGATGTGGTAAAGTAACAGTTTCTGTTAAGTCATTTAACGTAAAATGAATTCAGGGAGTAAAATATTATTTTGGCTTACCGCAAGGACCTATAAATTATTTTTTAAATTACAAAGAATATTTATAAATTAGACCAATTACAAGTACCAATTTTACATTTATTCCTATTAATTAACACGAACGTACTCTCTGTCATTGATATTGTATTACGTACATGCAACAACTATTTTGTCGGTGCGTACATGCAGAAAAAAACAAATTTAATTTTACTGTTTTTAATAGAAGAGTGATCACATGATAGCCATGGGAGAGAGAGAGAGAGAGAGATAGAAAATAGGAAGAAACAGAATTTATGAAAAAGACAGCTTAGAGAGGCACAGCCTGCGATAAACAACAATGAATAATAATGCAATGCAAGCTTCGTGTGGTCGGCCTCTTCGACTACGCATATGTTTATGAATTGTCGGAATCTCTTGTCTATTTCTACTGCACCCTCTGCTCTGGCCCCCCTTCCTCTCTTCATCTCCCTCTTCCACAGTGTTCTGTACTATATATATATATATAGTAAACCTCAGAATTCTGAACCAGGCTTTTCAAAGTTAATTGGCCAGGGCCCATCTTTGGTATCATCTTCATCGAGGCCCAGCCACGACAAGAATCGCTACTCGGCCAAGCCCGATAACATCAAGGCCGGCCAAACTTACCAGAAATAATTGGCAGGCTCAGACGAGCACCAAGAGTTATTGGCATTTTGTTAGGAGAAAGAATTGGTGTCAATATTTTTTTCTTCTTCATCTCATCTTATAAATCAACCATTTTGTTAAAAGATATCATAGCCAATACTTTTTTATTGATTTAGGCATGCCCATTAGATTGACCCTAGCTGGACTACCGGAGGAGGGTGACTTTTTCTAATTGGTCACTTTAATTCCTCTTTGTTCTTCATCTTGCATCCATTATAGATCCGGAGCTCGGTGTTTGATCAACTTATATCTTTGGTTCATATAAAAGCCCCAAAATACTATATACATACTAGAAATTATAATAATAATAATAATAACTAAAAAGAAAAAAGAAAAAGAAAGAGTATGTTACGTACTTACATATAATTTATGAACTAGCGGGCCTCAATTTTCTTTTCATTTATTTTTAAGTGGCAAAATGGTTTTTTTTTTTGTAATTTTTTTGCAAAATGGGCCCCAAAATGGGCATTTTTTTTGTTTTTTTTTTGTAATTTTTTTGCAAAATGGGCCCCAAAATGGGCATTTTTTTTCTTTGCAACATGACCATTTTTTTGGGCAAAATGGGCATTGAGTTATACTAATTTTCTTTGTCAAATTAATAATAAAAATTAAATTAACAGTTGGAGCATATCATTTATAGTGCTAATCAATTGCAGAGGCCAATGTCCTGCACCAGTTGCATGTAGTGAATTGCTGGATCTTATTGTAACATAATATGGAAAACATGCAACTATAAGGTGAGGAAACATTTGACAGGAATTCAAGCTGGAAATGCGTAATGTCGCAAGAACATACAGACAAATGACATTCATTTTCCTTTCCAAGTTACTTTGGATGTAAATCTGTCTAGATCTTCATGTTTTATGACGTACATTAAAGAGATAAATTAATGCATTTGAGAAAATATATTCAGCATAGTGGCAAGGTGATTTAAACATGCAGTACCATAATTTGGAACCGACAGAATCTTGAATGGCTTGATTAGCTGAATTTATATATGTTGTCGAAATGCATTAACAAAGGAAGAAAACATGGAAAATAAAAGGGGGTTGTTAATGAACTCAAAAAGAGTAGCAAAAAGAAAACATGGTAGTAGAAATAAGAGTCAAGCTCTTATTCTTATAGTACGATTGCATGGAGTGCCAACTGTTATTATGTCGGATAGTAACCATTGATTTACTTCGAGATTTTGGTAAAGTTTGCAAAATGAGACAGGGTTTTAAATGAAATTCAGTAATGCATTCCGCCCACAAATTGACCACCAGTCAGAGAATACTATTGAGATACTTGAAGATATGTTGCGGGCATGCGTTTTGGATTTTTCAATGGGAGTTGAATACAATATATTTTGCTGATTGAGTTTGCCAACAACCTCATTGTCTTCTTTTGTATTTATTTCCTAAGACTAACCCTTGATTGTATGCATTGTGTTTTGGATTGGGATGAATGGTTTTGAAAAGAAAAGTGTGTTCATATATACTATGGTTTTCAAACAAAAGCTTTATTTTATTTATTTATTTATTTTTATAAACTTTTCATCACACGATTCACACTCATGTTCAAGCACCGTTTTAAACTCACACACAAACCGTTATTTGGTTATATTGTGTTGATATATATATATATGCTTAATTATGGTAACCAAGGGAAAAAAAAAAAAAAAAAAAAAATCTCGATGATTTTGTATCAAGATTAATTATAACCTTGACAGTTCTCAATGGGTAACTCAATCGACTGGAAACCACACTTCATGAAAGAGGTCACTAGTTCAAATTCTCACTCTTCTTTTTTGTGTGCACATGTCAAAATATATATATTATAACCTTGACACCTATGTTGTAACCCATGGTTAGACAAATTTAATTACAACCATGGGTTTAACCCATAGATCATAATCAAATCCTGAACAGAATTCTCTCAAGTTCAAATGAACTGGATAATATTCAGTTAGTTATAGTTGATGAGTATTTTTGTCTTTTCACTTTTTGAGTGAATAAAAATATATATTTACTATAACTAACTGGATATAATTATGTTCAAATGAAATGGGGAGATCCTAATTCAAAAGACACAGTGCAATGCAAAAAAACGAGTAAACCAAAAGGGCAGAAATCTGAGATGAAGTTAAGCTCATTTTTCCACACGTTTTAGGCAGAGAGTTGACTAACTTTTAGATATGTTATTGTTGCATTTGACTCTTCCCTCAAAAACAAGTATAATAATAATAATAATAATATCTTATTCCAATTGCGTGAGAGGGAAAACAAAGAAGGAAGAAGGATGAAAGTGAGAATTCTTGTACGTACGTTTGTCTGTCTCTCTCCAAATCCGAGTATGTCTGATATGATATCTGGTGCAGACGCTGAGAGGATACGTAGACACACTGAAACAAGCAAAAGTTTGTAAGAGAGAATGCCGAGGAATTAAAACATCTTTTCATATTTCATTTTAATCCATTTCATGTTAACCATTTTGCTGTTCCCGGCGTACAATAAGTCGGCTCTCTCTCTCTCTCTCTTCATTTTCCAACAAAACGTACGTCACTCATCACATTCACAGCAACAACTCAACGAAGATGTACGTATGTCGAAATAGAAGCCAAAATACAATGAAACATTTTTCTTAAGATATATATATATATATATATTTTAAAATTTATCATTGAATCTGCCAAACCCACATGTAGATCTTATAAATTTAATGGTGTATTCGTATTAACATTTGGTAGTACTCATATTTTCCTACAAATTTACTAAATTAACAATTTGATTGTTAGGTCCACCATTACCTTATGTAGAGATAATATAATTAGTCCACAACTTTAATGATTTATTTGTAAAATAAGATGAGCCAAATATAGAGAAAATATCGACTCGTAACATTTATCTTATTTAATTGGATAAAAATATTATACTATTAATTAATTAATTGGACGGTAGATTGATGAAGAGTATATATATATAATTTAAAAATCTAAGAACTAAATTTGATTTTTTCCACTTTTTAAAATAACTTTGAAAAGTTCAATAAATAGTAACTTAACAAAAGCATGATTCAATATAAATTGAGGTTTAAGGTAAAAAGTTAAAATGAGATGTTTTTTAATTTTAATATTATTATAATAATTTTTTATATTAAAATAATTATTCTCGCTTTTTAAGATTCAAGATTACTAGTAAAATTTTTGTATTCAAGTTTTGTTAATATATTATTCTTGATAAATTATATGATTAATCCATTTACTCTTCATTCTTGTTCAATCAATGATAAATAGGATTTTATTAATTTTGAGCATTCCCTGTATTTTGGCTATATTCTAACTATAAAGAATAAGTCTAGCTGGTGAGGGTTTGTTTAGGTTTTAGATTTCAAAAAATACGATTTAAAAATAGCAATTTTAAAATATGCGAGATTTTTTTTTTTTTTTTAAAAAAAAATGCAATTAAGCATTTGGGAAATCATAGTTTAACTTTTAAAATCGTAATTTAGCTTTTAAAATTGTGCGTTTTAAAAAAATCACCTCATTAGCTGCAATTTGAAAATACAGATTTTCTATGTTTTTAAATTGCAATTTTTTAAAAACAGAATCCCAAATAATCATTTTTTTATTTTTTTTATTTGGTTTAAAATCGTACTTTTTGTCTATGAAAACATGCCAAACGCACCCTAATTCAGCACTCAACATATTCTAATAGTCTAGGAATGTCTTTGGATACCCATACCTCAATCATAAATTTGACAACCCCAACTGAAACTACTCAAAGAACTTTAGCTTGATTCAGCTTTTTTTAAAACATATTATTTTAAAAGTTAAACTGTAATTTTAAAGGTCAAACTCTAATTTTTTTAAACTCTCAATTGCATTTTAAAAAAAATAAAATAAAATAAATTATATTTTCAAATTACACATTTTAAAGTTATTTTTAAATCACACTTTTTAAATTGGAAATAGAAGTAGGACTTTTAATCAATTTCAAAACTACTCAAGAGACTGAAAATGTGTACGAAAGCCAGCTACTAGCTTCAGTGGTTGGTATGGAATTTAATGGTTTGCTCAAATTTTCTTAAGTGATTTAAGGCCCTAAATAAACATGTCTGATGGCTCCAGTTCTTCGTACACAATGAAATCAGAAGACTATATATATATATATATATATACACTTCCATTAAAGTTCAAACACAAAAAATATCCTTAGGGATCCGAAAAAAGATTCTTCTCATTTTAAATGAAATCGAGAACGATTTTTTTTTTTTTTTTTTTTAATTTTTTAATTTTAAATGAAGTTGAGAATAATTTATTTCAAGTTTAGAGAATTCAATATTATTGCATCTAAGAGTATAAATTAATGATATCACCCGATAAACATGTTAGCATTAGGGGTGGGCAGATTAACTGATTACTGATTACCGACCGATTACCGATTTTAACCGAACCGATATTAACCGTAACCAATAGTTATCGGTCGGTAATCAGTTAAAAATTTTATACCAATAAGCTTATCGGTCGGTTAAAATTTTTTTATCGAAAGACCGATATGACCGATAAGCTATTTTAATTTTTAATTTTTTAGAATTTTATATTTATTATTGTAGTGGATCAAAAAAAAAAAAGCTTCAATAAGGTATTTTAGCCAAAAATATACTATAAAATAACTAATTTTTAATAAGCTATTTTAGGCTTTAGCCCAACAAAACGTATTTGGACCTCCAAAACAATTAATTTTTGGCCCAATTAGCAACCAATAAAAAGCCCACAAAAACCCAAACCGATTTAACCGATCAGTTAACCGATTACCGATATGACCGATAATTTTCAGTTAAAACTTCTTATCAGTCGATAATCGGTTAGGATTTGGTTAACCGATAGCTTATTAGTTAACCGACCGATAAGCCCATTAACCGGTCCTAACCGACCGATACCCAACCCTAGTTAGCATGCCATTCATAAATTTAAATGATATAACATCTTTTACATCCTTCAATACAATAATTTTAAATTTTGACCATAATATTGATCAAGATCTTCTATAATTTAAAAACTAAATTATAGATTCTTAAATTACGGAATTTAGAGAATTTCTTTACATCAAAACATTTGAAAAAAGCCACCTAATAAAAAAGGGGCATGTTCTAGTTAATAATTGAGCATATTTTTACTCTCTATGTGATAAAAAAGTTTTGAGTTAAAAATTGTATTTTGATTGTCTTTGCAAAAATAAAGAAAAAACCTTTTGGAAGGAAATTATTTTTATCTTTCTTAATAACATGCAAATTTTTAAATATGTAGCATTTTTCAAGGGTTTTGAGGTAAAGAAACGGCTTAAATTTCGTAATTTGATAATGTACATTATTTTTTGAAGTTGTAGAAAATTCAGGATGAGGATCCACTCAAATTTCTTTCAAATTTGAAATTCTCTTATTATTAAATCATAGCCATACTTTACATCTAAAAATCTACAACGTGGGAATAGGATCCTCTCCATTTCATTTGAAATTGAGAGTATCCATTTTGTGAAAAATGATAGGTAATATTGTAAATATTATCCTTCAATTTTAATGTTTAGACAATATTACCCCTCATTTAATGGATAATCGATCTTTTTTTTTTTTTTTGGGGGGGGGGAGGGATTTTTTCATCTTCATTCCATAAGAAGAGATCCAAAGCACAATTCTCTTATAGAGAAACATAGCCAAAGCTATGAAAAGTACAATATCGTAGATACACTGAAAATCTAATAATAAAAAACGTATCTACCTTCTCCGATCTAACACATGTGCACACTTCATTTAAGGGGTAGATATGTTGTGGGCAGATCTGCTCTGGGCAGACTAGGTTTGAATACATGGATAGGTCTTACCCCTAAATAAACAAACATTATTGACCCGGCCGTGAGAAAAACCCCTCACACCAAAACTATCATTCCTCAGCTCAAAGGCTAGGATAACACAACAAAACAAAAACAAAACAAAGAAAACTAGCATAATTGGCGAGATCCAGCAAGAAAATGACAGAGGAAAACCGGCCCGTGAGGCTCACACACGATCCACACTCGGGCTTGCATGAACCACATCCGGCGCGTGCCAAAAAAGGAGAAAAAATTTTGTGTCTATAGGGCACAGTGGCACCTAGGAGAAGCATGTAGTGGTGCATTTGGGCTTGGGCCAGCGGCAAAGGGTAGATCGGCAACACAAAGAGCCGATCTAAGTATCCTAGCAAAATATATCGACAAATGGATACTCTCCATTTCACATGAAATGGAGAGGATCCTATTCCCATAAGGTACCAATTGTCACACAAAATAAATGCTAAAGTTAATGAAATTTTAATGCTTCAATGAACTAGAAAGAGAACATAAATCTTCATTAACTTTAGCATTTACTTTATGTGACAATTGGCACATTGTTCATAGTTTTTTTTTTTAGAAAAACATAACATTTCATTCAATAATACCACGAACATAAAGCTCTTACATCATAGAACAAAGCTCTGAAGCAACCATATCATAAAACTATAAGATTACCAAGTTTAGTACAAGATTTGAGACCAATCCGCTAACCCATGACTAAAATCAGATTTAATACTAGATCTGTGACAGACAGACTCAATCAAATGCATGGATAGCAATTATTCCTCGACCCTGAGAGCGGAAAGACTCTCATGCCGACACTCTTCCTCCTCAACCTGAAGGCCAGGATAATTATCACATCCACAACTCAAAGGCCTGGACCAAAACTAATTAATCCAAAGGCGACATAAAACGAGTGAGAGGGGAAAGAGCCTTAGTACAAACTGAACAAAACATGGAAATTAAACATTACAGGGAAAAAACACACTCCAAAACACAAATACATCTTAAAGAAGCAACTGAATAGGAAAATAAAACAAGAAAAAAAACAGCGCACTCCGATCACGCACACGTCGGGAACCGAAAACCGAAGGGGCGTTGGAAGCTCATCGCGGTGTGGACGCGTCGAAAGGCCCAACAGTGAACGGTGGGCGGCGAACAGGCGCAGAGAAGACTAGCAAAACAAGATTTGAAAACAACCACAAACAAGAAAAAAAAAAAAACAAAAAAACAACAACAACAAGGAGCCACCAAAACAGGGAAAAAACAGGGAAAATGAGCACAAAGTGAGAAGACGGTAGCCGGAAGAGAGCCGAACCCGTGCAGGCCGAAAACTGCCGTGTAAGGGGCGTGGGAGCTCGACGGTGGGGACGCATGAAAGAAAACCCTAACAGCGGGCAGCGACATAGGTCAGCGGTGACCACAGACAAAATCCGAACCCATAAAGAGCCAAAACAAAGCCAAGGAGCCCGCTGCAGAAAATGAAGGCGGGGGAAGAAAAGCAGTAGGGAATGGGAAAAAACAGAGAAAAATGGAGGGGGAAAGGAGCGACAAGGAGGGGAAGGGAGGAGGCACCGGGGCTAGGGCATCAGATAAATAGCTAGTTCCAGAGCGAGGAGGACGAGGGGAGGAGGGAGGCTGCCAACTGGCCAACTCTCCTCCCTTATGTGGCTGAAGGGTTTCGCTTTTCTCTCTAGCGGCTAGAGAGAAAAGAGACGGCTAGGGTTTATGAATCACATTGTTCATTGTTAGATGTAAAGCATGGCTATAATTTAATAATAAAAGAATTTCAAATTTAGAAGAAATTTGAGGGAATCCTAATCTTGAAAATTCACCTGAAATGAAGAATAAGAAGAAGATAATTACTTTCATTAAAGCCCAAAAGTCCCTAGTACTAATAAAGAATAACCTTCACAAGGGAACATGATCATCTGATTCATCTCCAGTCTATTTTGAACTGGAAAATATCCAGTTAATTGTCATGATCTCTTTAAAGAGATTTTGAAGCCATAAGTGAGATATTTGTCACATTAATAAAAATATAATAATAAAATATTATATATATAATAAAAAATTAAGAGGTGGCTTGCCACCCCAGACCTGCCCTTAGGGTGGCTGAAGTCACCCCCAAGTGCCAAATCTTTTTCTTTTTTTTTTTGGCCTTTGGTAGTGGCTTCTGACCTTAATCTTCAAGGGCTTAAGCCACCCCCAGGCCTATTCCTCCAGTTTGTGCCACCCCATGGCCTTTGGTGGCTGACCACCCCAACTCTAACTTAGGGTGGTTTGTCACACTTTAATTTTTTTTAATTATTTTTAAAATATATAATATTTTTTTTATTTAATGAAACATGTCTCTATTTATGGCTTCCAGAGATCTCTCGATCATTAACTCGATATCCTCCAAGGCAAAATGGACACAGAATCCGCATCCTGCTCACAAGCTGCAAGTGTACACTCTTCAATCAAAGGTTGGACAAAGCCAATTGATTAGATATTACACTAGAATTAAAGACTTGGACGTAACATTCGACTATCCCATCTATAAGGGGTAGCTCAATTACCTGAGGGTCGCTTCTCATAAAAGGAAGATTACTAGTTCGAATGTTTCTTCATTTTTTTCTATTTTTATACAGACATATCAAAAAATAAAATAAAAAATAAAGCATTTGCCGATCCAACTGACATCATGGGCCTGGAAGGGATCGAAAAATGATCCCTATATACAAACATCAACTATCGATTGAGAGTGTGGAAGCCAACAATATCTTCTTGAGTAGTTTGTGTTTCTTTAGCTTGTAATTCAAATAAGAGCCTCTAATCCCTTATAGTAGAGGTACATTCAAAAAACCTCTTTGGAACCATTATGCCATATTGTTGATTATGATAAAAGACAGTCATCCGTAATTGTTTTAGGTTGTCGGAGTTTGACTTAAAAATAATCAAGTAGGAATGATTCAAGTTGATTAAATGATTAGATTTATCTCTTTCTAACAGCTTAAACTTTTAGGATAACTTGTAATTTAACTGTAACAATGTTATTATAAAATTATTGTTTAATGAACAAAGTACACATTTTCTTAGCTGAAAAAACAAGGGTTGCTCTTAAAGCTATGAAGGCTTCGACCATTACATACCATTGTGATGGCCACGTTTAGATGTTTTCAAAACAACTAAAATTATTAAACAACTATTTATTATAAAAGTTTATATTAATAGAAAATAGTGGATTTATTTATTTAATTAATATATTATGTTAAATTACTATTTCTTACAAAATTTTAAGCCGATAAAAAGTAGAAAAATAATAATAATTAATTAATTTTTTAACATAAATTGTAGACTTTCATTAATATTATTTTGTTTTCCTTTCATTTTGCCCTTCAAATAACAGATAATTAAGCTTTAGCTAGAATGATGTAAAGTATGTCTTGTTTTATGTTATTAGTTTAAATGAAGCAGATGTTACTATTTCGAATCTCTGTCTAATTTTTTTCTTCTTATGCGGATATGTAAAAGAAAATAATAATAAAATAAAATAATAATAATAATTATTATTATAAAACTTATTGCATTTAAATCCGTCGGTATATTTTATTTTCAATAGTGCACATAGACCCCATTTTCAGCAAGTTCCAGCTTGTTCTTCTATTAAAAATATGTTTCACAGTTTGTGCCGCTATATTTATAGAATGCAACACATTCGGATATGTAACAAAAAGAGCAAAACATGTCAAATTACCCAAATTCCTAGTCGCCTCATGTCAATGTCTTTCACATCTAATTTCCATTTCAAATCTCTCGTTTCAACATCAATCTCTCACATCTACTTCCAACATTTCAGATCCCTTCAGTCGAGGACCCATCTCTCTCTCTCTCTCTCTCTCTCTCTCTCTCCAGTTTCTCTTAAATGTTTGTTTTCATTGATTCAGCAACCAACATGGTCCATATGCATTTTAAGGCAACCTTAATTTCACACCACCATCCTACCATTGCACACCCATGAAATTTTACATCATAAATAATATATAGATGAAAAAAAAAAAAAAAAGTTCCATTTTCCAATAAGATTACAACATCAATCCCAGCTCAACCGATGATCTTCTTCCACAAACAGCAATCTGATAAGCCCCTACCATTGCCTATTACCAACACTTATATAGATATAGATATAGATATAGATATATATATTAAACTATGCGTTGATTGGTTTAGTTCTTCAATGGAAGGAACTCAAAAAACTGGTGAGGAGTAGTGAAGTTGAGATTCATGGATGAAACTGATAGCTCTGTCTCTTTTTGGTTATTATTGCCATCGTTCCGGTCACTGCTGCTCCGGAGAGGGAAGAGTTGAAGTGTTTGAGATTCCCCAATGCAATCTTCTTCATTGCCGACACCATTGAAGTAGTACTGGCTGAGACCATTTCCTCTGTAGGGTGCTATAAAGATGTTGAGGTCATGAGTAGTCTTAATGAGCTTTTGGTCCATTGTTGTTCTTACTGTTGTTGCTGTGTTTGTAGTGACAGTAGGAGTAGCAGGGCTGTTTATGAGGTGGGTGGGAGGAGAAGGACAAGACAACTGCATCATCTGCCACGTGGCATTCCTTTCCGCAAAGTTTCTTCTTTGCTGTAATTCTCCGTCATCGAATTGGATCCATCCATCTGTCCTACATTCTGCCACTGCTGCTTTTGTTGCCCTTTGAATTGAGACAGATTCCTGAAAATATTATTAAAAGACATGCAATATATCACATGAAATCTCCAATTAACCTAATATTGATAATACAAAATTTTAGTTGGGCACCCTTTGATTCTCTTAAAAAATAAGCTATAAATACTAATTTTTACTGTTAAGCAGAAGAAATAGGGTGGTTAATTAGCATGGTACTTTCAACATCATGGTGCTCGGTTCTATAGAATGTTGATGGGGGTGCCCTAAACACTGGCAAAATGACATGAAAAAGCACAGGACCCAAAATCCCAGCTAAGTTTCATAACAGAAGCCCCGACAGAAAGGAAGGAATGCAGCTTTTGGACCCTTTTCATTTCCCAACAAACAAAGCTTTTGTTGGTTCCCTATATCTTCCTCATTCCACCTTTCAATATATATAAACTGATCATTAACATGATAAAAGCTAGTAATGATATGAAAATTATCCCTGCTTAATTTGTTTCTCTTACTGACTTTTCTAGGTAGTAAAGGCATTCAAAGTTGAAAAAGGAGGGTTCAAGTCTATGTAGAAAGACAAAGACAAAGGAAGGTAGAAACAGACCTCTGCTAGAGTACTGCAGTTTGTATGGGGTGCCCAGTTCTTGGTCTGTTCAATTTCAAAGACTGTCCTACTTGCCCCTGTAGACAAAAAGAAAAACAAAAAGAATACGACTTTACATCCCAAACAACAATCGGAATAGAGAAAAGCAATGCAAATCAAACATCTCTAACAACAAATGTTTTGGAAAAAGCCATACAATATATACAAACAAATCAGACCCCATCTCTTTCTCTCTCTCTCTCTCTCTCTCTCTGTTTTGTTCAGTAACATGAGCTGTATGTATGTGGCTGCCATAATTATAACAATATATATGAAAGATAAAAATTAAAAAAAAAGAAAAAAAAAAGAAAAAAAAGTAAACTATATATATTCTACGTGGGTTTTTACCTAATTCTTTCCTCTCTAAGATTTCAGTATCGGAAGCCGATTCCATTTGACGGCGGCGTTTCTGCCTCTCTCTTGCCTTGTGATTTTGGAACCAGTAGAAAACATTCTTCCCCTCAATCTTACCGTATCTTCGGAGCTGCGAAGTAATATGCTGAATTTGATCAGCCGATGGGGTCCGAGTCCCACGTCGATACAATTCTTCAAGAGCCCTCAACTGCTCCGGCGTCGGATTCCACCTCGAGCTCACCACAACCGGCGGAGTATTGAACTCCTTCTTGTTCTGCTCAGCCACAGCTGCTGCAACGCATATAATTAAATTAACCAAATGAAACAAAGCTCCACACACACACGCACGCGCGCGCGCGCATTTTCACAAAGACTTGAGGAAAAATTACGACATACCCAGATGGTGATATTGTGAAAGGAAATCAGTGCCATGAAGACGGCTTGGAAATGTTGTTGCGGTGGTAATGTTGTTGGCAGAAGCCAGCGGCCTTGGAATAAGCGGTCGAAGTTTTCTGCCACTGAATGAGTCTGCAGGCATGTTGAACTCTCCTGCATCATTATAACCCATCATCCACATTTTGAATCACCAGCTCGATCTCTAATTCACACACGAATTAAGTAGACAATATTGTCTATATATATATATATATATAGCATGTATTGATGGTTTGAATAGAGATTGTGGGTATTTGAATTTGAGAGATTGAGAGGATGGAGATTGATCACTCTAAAAGAGAGAGAGAGAGGGAATGAAAGAGAGAATGGTGTTGGTTTAATATGGAACAAAGTGAGGAAGACATGAGGTTGACTAGGCTAGAGAGAGAGAGAGAGAGAGAGAGAAAAGGAAAGAAGGGGGTGGTGAGAGAGGAGACAGTGAGAAAGAAGAGGAAGCGTGGAATTCTGGGAGGTTTTTGGGAGTAGCGAATGAAAAACGACGTGACGATCATGAGGGTTATCATAAGCCTCATCACCCCTTTTCTTTACCCTTCTCTCATTTATTGTTCTCCTCCTGTCTCGTGCCTTTCACACCTATTCTCAATCCGAACTGCCCCTCTCCTTCTCTGTACCCTTCCCTTGCCCTTTTCTTTGTCGTCCATGCAAAATTCATTTTCATTTCTAATTTCTCTCTCTCATCTATCTCTGTACGGACCTTTTGATTCTCACATTCTCCTTTCTACCCTTCCATCTTCACGAGATTTCAGCCAATCCCATCTCCTCCTCACTCCCCAATCAAATAACCTGCTGTATGGCCTTGTAAATTAAATTATTTTGGTTTTTTTCTTGTCCAAGTGTGAGGGGGCCGGAATATATATATATATATATATATATATATATATATATATATGCAGCAATCTGATCAATTTGGTTGGAGATAATATAGTCCCTGTGGTCATTATGATGGAATGACTCTATTCTCGAGTTAGTGTACCCGTGTCCAGTCTAGAATTTGAATGCCATAATTGTTTAATTATATCTTTGTTGGAGAGAGGACCTAGTACTATTCTATGCTATGCTGGAGCCCTACTATTATATTCTATCTCTCTTTCTTTCTATTTTTTGTTTGTTTTTTTATCACTAGCTAAATTGTTTCATGCATCACTACCACCGTCCCCACCACTCCAAACCCCACAGAATCATTTGAGCTTATTAGTTGTCTAGCAAAACCAATATATATATTAGGGAAAATTTATATTTCTCCCCCCCAATTATCACTCAATTTTGTAAAGAAAACCCTCCCAAGAAAAACCCTTCTTATTCTCTGCCATAGAGGAGGGAAGGTCAGGCACCAGCCCCATCCATATAAGATTGTCCCTGCCTCTCTTTTGTTGCTCTTCTTTCTTTTACTTTTAATTTTAATAGTTTTTTTTTTAGGAGGTTTGGATTTTAGATCTATCACAACCTTTGGTCCACCCACACAAGCTATATATGTTCCCCTCCTCCCTCCTCCCACTACCAGCGCGTGGTTTTCACGCACTGGCGAGTGGCTTACACGCTTCGGTCCTTCATCGTGTCCTCATTGCCTTTCTCCTTATGCCATATGTTGGAGCTATTGTTCTAGGAATTTATTTGCCGACGACTTTTTTTTTTTTTTTTTTTTTTGTAATTTTCTGTTCTTTGTTTTTCTTTTTTCTGACTAGTTTGTTGTGTTGGCCATTTTTTCTTCTTTTGACATATATAGTTTTCCCTTTTCCTTTTGACCACTGATGGTATTGTTTAATTTCCTCAACCGACTACTGGTGGTCGTGCGGCAAACCCTTTCGGGTTTTGTTCCGTTTACAAAAAATTTCCTTTTATTATAAACTATTTTGACAGTTTCGGTTTGCTTGATGAACCAAGTCATTTATTTGACCCATTCTCAACGGTTCTTAAGAAGACTTTATCGCATTTATTTTTTATTTTCATGTACCCAACATTGAATAGAAAAAAAAAAAAATAAATAAATAAAAAAAAGAGTGGCAATTTGAGATGCTTAGTTTTTTTCAAAATATAGTACCAATGAATTGTATGGCTCAGTACATTTTTGCAAAGAGTTAGTTACCTTAGGACCTGTTTGGGTGTGCGTTTAACACTTAAAAAGTTATTTTAAAGAAAAAGATTCATATTTGGTAAAAAAAATTAAAAACACTTTTAAAAGTTCAAAAAGCCTAAAAATAGCCAAAACGCACTTTTGACAAAAGTTTAAAAATGAAAATTTTGTCTAAAAATACATTTTAACTTAAAAAAAATTTATTTCTCTAATTTAATCTCAAAAGATGCTCTTAATCCATTAGCTTCTAAAGCTTTACGGCCTAAAGGAATGTTTAGTCCATGGCAACCCTAGCCTAACTCGTACTTTCAATTTCTAGACCTCACGAGTCAAGGCTGACTTAAACTTAATTAATAATCTATTTATCAAAATATGATTAAAATGCACTAATTTAGAGTAGAATTCTTAATAAACTATATATATATATATATATATATATATATATATATATATATATTGTTTAGATTTTGTCACCTCATCATTCATTAAATGAGCTATAATGAATTAGGAAAAAAAAAAATGAAGAGTTTTAATGTTTCCTAAAAAATGAAAAGAGTTTTAATCTTTCCTAAAAAATGAAAAGAGTTGTATAATTCCATGCAAAGGCTGCAGAGGCGCAGGATATAAATCCTGATGGCTCTCAAACCAATGTATACAGAGCTTGACTGCAGGAGTGATGACGGGCAGCAAGCTGGTGAGTGGCTCCACCCACACTTCTATGCAACTTGGGGCAGCATATCTTGGCCTTGGGCAACTTCTTGCATTTGTGTGGCCTAGAAAGGGAAAACCGGTTCAGAGTAAATTTCCTTCAATTCATTTAAAAGAGTATCAAGTATCTATAAATATTTAAAATGTATATTAAACTCTTAACTTTATTAATAGCAGTTTATTAATTACTAAATTTAATGTGTCTTTTAAATGTTTATAGACATTAGATACTGTTTTAAATAGGTTGGATGATATTTCTTCTGGACCGATTTGGAGGAAATTTCTGTCATTTTCAAAGTGCTTATTCTTTTAGGTGCAAGTAAGAGTCACAATTAATTTTTACATCTATTTTCATTTATTGTTTAATTCAATAATAATTTTTATTTTCACGTTAAAAAGTGAGCACTTGAGAGTATTTGTAGCACTCCTCTTGTGTAGCCGATTTCGAGTGCACAACCTAAACTCGTTTCCTTCAATATTGAATCAAAGTAATTCATTTAGAGTACAATTATATACCATATTTTTATCCAATAACTTTTCCACAATGATGATGTGGCAACCTAAATCAACTATTAGATTTTTTTTTTTTTTTTAAAAAAAATTTTAAATAATAAATAAGAGAATCGATCGAAGGGGTTAATTAGGCTTGTCACATCATCATTGTAAAATAATTGTGGGATAGAAATGTGGTATGTAGCATTAGTTATTCATTTAATGACCTAATATGATCAGTTAACTAGGCACAGCCAAAAGAATAGTTGTAGCATAAACTTCTTTATTAAATTATCAGGTAGATTGGACTTGATATTTGGTACTCACAAAAAGAACTTGATATGGCTATTTTGAGTTATAACATCACTTTTAATATATCAAGTGGAATCCATGTTAGCTTAAGTAGAGACTCCTGGAAATAGGATTTTTTTTTTTTTTTTCAATTTAACTTTTGGATATTCATTTTACGTTGTTGAGTAAGGTAGGAATATTATGTATGAAAATTCAAGTGATATTCTTCTCTTATTCGATGATATCAAAAATCACTACTAAAAAAAAAAAAAAAAGAAGAAGCATTTTCACTTTGTTTTAATTTTATATTGTTTTACTAAAACGACGCCTAGTGTTCAGGGGGTAGTTTAATCGGCTGGGGACCATACCTTATGAAGCGGATGTTAATAGTTTGAATCATCCTCCCCCTTTCCCCCTTGTGTGAATATGTTTTTTTTAAAAAAAAAAAAAAAAAAAAAACCTAAACTATGATGTCACGTCGTTTTTAATACAAGACATCAATTTTCATCGGTTTGTTACAAACGACGAGTAGTTATTAAATTCACGTCCATTTTTTTTTTAAAAAAAAAATGATGACATGAGATATTTAAATTTACATTGTTTTGGTACAAATGATATTAATTTTACACAATTTAACGTCGTTTTTTAAAAATTTGTAGACTTTGGTTATGAGCTTCGACAGGAGTAGTTGTAGTACCGATTGTTGTGGGGAGGGAGTTGTGTGCTTTTGCTTCTCAAATGACATCTGACATCTCTATTTATAATTCTAGGATCCTCAGAGAAGTAGGAGACAAAACCATTTGGGACTGGAATTTTTGTAGTGTAGGCCAAGGGAGGAAAAAGACCTCCTTTGGCCCACTAGGAAAACTGGCCATGGGAAAAATAAATTCTCCCCATGGGCCTAGGGCTAGGGTTAAAACCCTTTTAACACTACCCCACTCTCACATGTTTTCTTGCATGGGCTTAGGTTTTATTATCAAGCCCAATGTTCTTTTTACTCAGCTTAGGCCTTTAGAATTAAATTCATTGAGCCTAAAGCTCATACTTAAGCCTATAGGAATTAAATACCTGAACCCAATGTTCTATTTAATTCCTATAGTTTGTAAGAATTAAATCCGGAGTCTTGAGCTCTTTTTAATTTCCGATTAGCCACTTTGATTTGATTTGATTGTTTTGGTTCTCGAACATTCACACACACAGTATCACAGTTTGTAAAGAAGAATAAGGAAGAAGCAGAAAGTTGACGTAGGAGAAGAAAAGGTGAAGAAGAAAATGGAAGAAGAAGATCGATGGAAGGAAATAGAAAATGTGAAAAGAATGATCAAAGGAACTTTCAGAACATAAATAATTCAGATGTGTTGACAGGTCGACATTAAGTGCGTAAGTGCTAAGATTTAATGGTTGAGATTGAAAGAGATTAATCGAACGGCCGGAGATGAATGTTGTTTTCAAATGACATTTCTGGTGTGTTTGGAATTGCAATTTTATATACCAAAAGTGCGAATTTAAACCAAATCTCAAAATGTAAATTGTTTGAAACTGCGTTTTTAAAAAGATGTGATTTGAAAACACAAAAAAAAATCTTTACTAAACTCTTTTTTTAAAAGAGAAATGTTATGGAGTAACTCTTTACTAACAAAAACTTATTAAATTAACTAATGGCAACGGGGGAGGCCGCGGCCACCGCCTAAAGGTTGTGGGGGTGGCTGTGGCATCCTCGTTGCCATCGGGGGTCCAACCCAAGGCGCACCAGGTCCTACAGCGAGTGGCCGGCCACCTAATGGGGTTGCCGACCATGCCCCTGCAATTCTAGGGTTTTTATTTATTTAATAAAAAAATAAATTTAAGGGTTAGAAGAAACTTAAAAAAAAAATAAAAAAATAAAAAAATTCAATTCTTTCGGGAATAACTATTCCCCTCATTTTTTTTTAGAGGAATAGATATTCCTGTGGGTAAGGGATTAGTGATTCCTGCATGATAATTATTTTTAAGAATAGATCCTTACCAAACAAAAAAAATAATTATTCCATAAGAATAATAATTTTATTTTGGGGTTTGTTCTACAAACCAAACAAACTCTTAAAGTTAAAACAATACAATTCATCAAGGTACTCAATGGGAATGTGAGGAGGTGAATCCATGACAAAAAATGGTCCACAAGCACACTTAGGACGTGAGTAAAAACACGAGCAAAGCCACTCAAGTACCAATCGAAAAGACAGATCCGATTCCAAACCACCAAATCAACCTCACACAATAATATCCACAAGATAAAATTATTGAAAAGAAAGCATCTCAACAAACACAACCATAACATGAGCACATAGATTTTGATTGCGAAGTAAAAGCTCTTTGAATAATTCAAAAATAAAACCGCTCTAGAATAGCCAAACATAAGAGATCACTGTTTTAAAAAAATATTAAAGTAAAAAAGAAGAAGATTAAAGTACTTTCATATATATATTAGATGGGTAAAAAAAGTAATCATGAATCGGATCTGAACTCAGGCCAAGAGGCCCAAAATAGTTGGGCTACTCGGGTGAAGCGAGCTGATGGGTGGAGTCAATAATAGAAACAAGTGTGGGCAAGAACGTTTCCATGTGGGCCAATTTTGATTATCTATATATAGAGATATATAGATATACCCAAAGCCAAGAGGGACAGATATTTATTGAATTGATTAATTTTGTATTACAAAATAAGATATTTGTAGAGAGTGTATCATTTTTGATAACTGAAAATTGAAAAACATGGTAACGGATCTAAATTCTAATCAAATGGTCTTACATGTGAAATAGAACAAGGCCAACTTATTATTTTAGGGGAATTAAGCCCAAGGCCCCAATAACATGAATTCTCAAATAGTAACAATATAATTATTATTATTATTATTTTTTTTTATAAATTTTTCTTAAGGCTCTTTTTTTGTTTTTGTTTTTAAAAGAAGTTAATAAGTGCTCTTTAATTTAGATTAAATTAATAATTATAGTTAAAAAATAAATAAAGATAAAGAAGTAGAGAAAAATAAAAGGTCACATTAATGTCCTCCCTAAAGTAATAACTAAAACAAAAATATTGGCTAAGTTGCTAATTAAATTAATATATAGAATATACAGATAGTTGAATCTGCTAGGTATCACACCGCATAAAATACGAAAGTCATTAGTTCGAATATCTATCTTTCCTTTTCATCTCTTTGTGTGAACATGTATATATATACACCTTGGATGAATTCTACCTGTAATTGGAAAATAAAATTAAGAGCAAAAATTGAGAAGAATTAATTTTTTAATTAATTTTTTATTTATTTTAAATTATTAGAAAAAGCCTTACGCCTCAAAATCTCTCCAGCCGGCCTCATAATCTATACCCAGTCGAAACATGCACTGTTCATTCCAGTGTTATCCATGCGCAGCACGTATGATTCCCATGGATTTCTCAGAAAGTTTGCTGTCTTCTGGGCTATCCATGGCGATCAGCCTTTTTGTTATTGGAAGAGTTCGATTAAACGCTTACATTCCCTTCACCATCATAAACAAAAGAAACCCATTACTTGGTATAGCCAAAAGAGGAAGAAACCTGTAAAATCTGTCGAGAAGCAAGAATCTGACCCGGGTGTGTATATGAGGGACACTGTGGGAAAAATATACAGACTCCTAAAGTATTCCTCTTGGGATTTGGCCAAAGAAGAGCTTGAGAGGCTCCCTATAAGATGGGATTCTTATACAGTCAACAAAGTTCTGAAAACCCATCCTCCAATGGAGAAGGCCTGGTTGTTTTTCAACTGGGCTTCAAGGCTAAAAGGGTTCAAGCACGACCAGTTTACTTATACAACAATGGTGGGTATTTTTGGAGAAGCGGGGAGGATTTCGTCGATGAAGTATGTGTTTGAGCAGATGCAGGAGAAGGGGTTGAAGATAGATGCTGTGACTTACACTTCGTTGATGCATTGGCTTTCTAGCTCTGGAGATGTTGATGGGGCAGTGAAGGTGTGGGAAGAAATGAAGGCTAACGGCTGCTATCTCACTGTTGTTTCCTACACTGCCTATATGAAGGTTCTGTTTGATAATAGTAGAGCAAAGGAGGCCACTGATGTTTACAGGGAGATGCTTCAATCTGGGTGTACTCCAAATTGTCACACCTACACTATCTTAATGGAACATCTTGTGGGTTCTGGTGAGTGCAATGCTACTTTGTATGTATATTGCCCTTTAGTTGTTTGTTAAATTGTCTAGGTGGGTGGCTGTTGAAGGTGTGCTTGCTTTACTTGGTAGTTGTAAGGGATATGAGCTTTTGGATTACTATTTTCCAATGATCCTGATATTTCTTCCCTCTGCGTGTTTCTTGTTAAGTAAAACCAACAGTTTCTCTCATGTCCTTGCCAATATGACCTATTAGAAACCATCAAAGAGAGTAGCTCGTTTAGGAGCGACCCATATGTTTATAAAAGCTTAAGCTATCAAGAGGTGGGCCAAGAATGTATGTCAACTTGTCAAGCTCACGGCACATTAATACTCTCCCCTACATGCATGCCCATCCAATAACATTAAACCTGTAGGTCGTGCACATGCAAAGCAGAAGAAATCACCATAAGGGTCCCAAACTGAAGGCTTCTTACTCAAAAAAGGCTATGATACAATGTTAGAAATTAAACTATCAAGATGTGGGTCAGCATTGTAAATCAAATCCACCACATACTAACATGGCCAGTGACTTCTTTGTGACCAAACTTAGGTTTAATTCCGGTGACTTCTTTCATTCCTACCTATCAATTGAAAAATAAAAAGAACAAGAACAAGAAAAATAAAGGAAGAAAATAAAAGATTCATTTTTCCCACTTTAGTCATTTGTAAATTCCATGCTTGTCTCTTTAGAATGAGTCATGCTATATATTGATCTCTTATACCACTCCCTTATCACTGGGCTGATGTAGCAGTGTCAATTAATCCTTGGATCAGTCTTTATAAAAAAAGGGAAAAAATTCAAAGGCTGATGGGCACTGCTACATTAGCCTCGTACGGAAGTGGGATGGGAGATAAGTACTTAGAATTACTCCTTTAGAATTTATTTGTGAAAATGGATTTGTAAGTAGATTCATTTCCCTCGGAACATTACAAAGTTTATTTTATACTAAGAACTTTATAATATTGATTTCTACTGTGATAAAGTGCAATTATGTGTCTGGTTGGCAATATGATTTAGTCGTATGTTATGCATCAAAAACTATTTTAGTCATATGACAAATTTACAGTCTAGTGAAGCTAATTAGCTTTGAGGACACTGCCTATAATTGACATTGCTTCCTACTGGACGCATTGGTATGTTAATCCTACCATCGTTGTCTAGGACCAATAGAAGATACTATGAATGTATAACTCTGAATATAGGGCCTCTTGATTCACATGATATTTGACAATCTCAGATCCCTGTTTGCGTTCTATAGGAAGTCTTTTTGCAGAAACGTTTTAGCCAAGTGACAATTTTACAAATGACAATCTTGTTTTTCTGCTATGAAGCTGATGAAACTTGCTATTTGTTAATGATCATGAAGCATTATCCATAAAATAGGAAAAAAAAAATTGTTCCTCTCTGCTATTTGCCAATAGATCCAATTGTTGAAGCCTATTAAAACTCTCCTTGTGTTTAATAGCTGACACAAAAACTAGGTAGGCACCATTTTATTAGGCCTTTCTGAGGATGAGATGCTAAGTAGTGTAATTGACATATTCTATGAATATTTCCGTAAATATAACGTTATGAGAATACTCATGTAACTTTAATGACATACATTGCTAAAAAATCTAAAATATGCACCCCTCTTATTCATTTATTTATTTAGTTTCTAGGAATGACATACCCAGTTAGTGCAAGAAGTTGCTATCTAGTAAACTGACGGCCTTTCAGGACAGAGCAATCAACTTATACTCATTATGCTTCCATTGCAGCTGCATTGACATGTTATCATTGTCTTTGTCATATTTTCTTTCACTTAAATGATCTTCTAGTTTCTCATTTCTAATGGACAATGGGAACATAATGGACATTCTGTTTTAGATATCTTAAATGGAGGCACCTTGTGTACTTGAAATGCTTATCTCAGTGTTTCCTAGTCTATGTTATATACAGTATGTGCTGCTACCCCCTATTTTTACCGATAGGAGTTGAATACTTGCTTACTGTGCTGCATAGCTGCGGATGATTTTATAGAATACTCGGTTACTTTTTGACATCTGATTTATTGAAACCAGATATGCTCTTTTATTGTTTTGGCATGCATGGTGTACTATGCTAAAATCCAGCCACTAGGCATCAATTCTCTCAAGGGCTTCTTCAATGAATCCATCAGTCAATCATATCTTCTTACATTCTGCTTAAAATGGCCCGAGCATTGTAGTTAGTTTTGGTCATATTTTTCATCTTGCCATGATTATTCTATGTTTTGTATGTGATTAAGTAGTTTTCAACACCTTTATTCACAAGGCTATAGTCGATTCTGTCAATATTTGTCCTTATGAGTTAATTCTGAACTCTTTAGTTCTTAAAGATTCATAATAATATGAAAGTGATCTTTGATGGAATCAAGGTTAGATATTTTCTTTGCTTAGCACTTCTGAATGCTACTATTTATCAATTACCTGTATTGGGGTCATGCGGGAATAATATTTTTGTTTTATTCTCTTTTCCCTTGCAAAACTTTCTATAGCTTCGACAAGAAGCATCAGATACAAACACAAAAAACCTTTCTGATTTTAACCCAAAAAATGCTGGAGATAATTATTCTTTTCTGTAGTGGTTTTCAGGAAAATATAAAGAAGCCCTTGAGATGTTTTGCAAAATGCAAGAAGCTGGGACACAACCTGATAAGGCTGCATGCAATATATTGGTGGAGAAATGTTACATTGCTGGGGAGACAAAGGCTTTAACACTAATCCTTCAGTATATGAAAGAAAGCCGCCTTGTTCTTCGTTACCCTGTATTTCTGAAAGCTCTGAAAGCCTTGAAAATTGCTGGGGAGAGTAGCGCCCTCCTCATGCAAGTGAATCCTCATTTTTCAACAGAATGTGTCAGCGAGGAGGCTGGTGACTTGAGACCAACCGGTGCTGATGTTCCCTTTAGCATAGACAGAGGACTTCTACTGATTTTTTTGAAAAAACGAAATCTTGTCGCCGTTGACCGCCTACTTACTGGGATAATTGATAAGAATATAAGACTGGATTCTGCAATTATCTCAATCATTGTTGAGGCAAATTGTGATCGTTGCAGACGCAGTGGTGCTCTTTTGGCCTTCAAGTATAGTGTAAGAATGGGCATAACTATTGAGAGAAATGCATATCTTTCCTTGATAGGCATTTTAATGAGATCAAATTCATTTTCAAAGGTAGTGGAGATTGTTGAGGCCATGATTAGGACTGGACAATCTCTTGGAACATATCAAAGCACACTTCTAATCTATAGGCTTGGTTGCTCTAGAAGGGGTGTTTACGCTGCAAAAATATTTGATCTTTTGCCTGATGATCAGAAGAACACAGCCACTTTCACTGCTTTGATTGGTGTTTATTTCACAGTTGGCAACTCTGACAAAGGACTTCAAATTTGCAAAACTATGCTAGAGAAAGGAATTTATCCCACATTAGGAACTTACAATGTGCTATTAGCTGGTCTTGAAAATAGTGGTAGAATTTCTGAAGCAGAGGTATATAGGAAGGAAAAGAAGAGCCTGGAGTTACACGGTCATTCTCGAGTAACCATCTCCTTGGAGGAAAAGATCTGTGACCTTCTATTTGCTGGGGAAGTGGTATCTTGACACTGATTTTGGACCATGGTATTCGCCATATTTGAAGGCTTGCTGAGAAAAAATTGTTGTTATAATATTACTTGAGTATATGCCAGTCTGGGAATATTTCAACCAATGCTGTCAACATCACCAAATGTAAAGGATATAGGGCAGGATGCATCTATTAGTCCATTGCTCCAAATGCAGGAAGAGATGATGCCACTGAGGTAAAGTTCTCTTATCTGCCTGGTTGGATAAACATGGGAGCGGCAGAAGCAAGGAACTTGAACCTTGGTCCAATTAATTGTCTTGCTGCTCAGCTTTACAGGATTTTCATGAGTCAAAGTTTCATAATAGATACAACAGAATAAATTTGATTTAGCTTTGTATTAATTAGTCGGGGAATGTTAATGTTATGCTAGGTATTTTCCTGGTCTTAGTTAGATATTATTTTCCAAAAAAGCAAAAAAGAAACCGGTTCCTTATTTCTCTCACTCGGTTTTTAGAAAATAATATTCACCTAAGACAAGAAAAACAGGAGGCGAACACCTAGCATGTATATATATATATATATATATATGAAACCACGTTTTTTTTTTTAATTTATTTTTTTTTTATTTTTTTAAAAGCAGTTAGTGGTTATTAACCTTAATAACTGCTAACCGTTTAAGTGGTTAGTAGATTATACTAACCGCCTTTTCATCCCTATCCACATGAGTCATCAAATCTAATGGTTGATCCATTGAATGGTTGAAAGATAAATGGTCGTGTATGAATCAAAATTTAAGGAGTTGAATGTGAAATATTTTTGAAAATAGACACGTGTTATTTTTATAGACTAAGTTGAAAGAAGTCCATCCAACCCAGTTTGAAAAAAAAAAAATAAATAAATAAGGTCTATCCAAAACAAAAATGGTACATCAGTTAATATGCAGTTCAAAAACTTAATGGAAATTCACGTGGAGAATGGAGTGACACATGGTCATATGCTTATTAAAAATTTAAAAACTAAAAATTTAATAAATCAAAAATATTTGAAAAAAACATTAAAAAATTAAAGAAGAAAATGAGAAAAAAAAAAAAAAAATTGTCTGTTTTTTGTTCATCTTACCTCTCTCCCCTCTGTTTCTCAAGTAACCCATTTCATTTTTGGTTTGCATCATCTAACGACCCAAGCAACAATCTTTTTCCCAAAAACTCAAAAAATTCAGAGACTCACATGGGGAACTGAGAGAGATGAGTCCATGGAAGAGAGAAACTAATTATCACTTCAATTTTCTTTTTCTTGCTTCCAATTGCTGTGTAGAGAGAGAGGACGAGAGAGCAAGAGAAAATTTCAAGATAGAGAGAGAAAGAGAGACAAAATAGGTATTTTTTGTTGTTGTTGTTGTTGTTTTGGGAAGAAAAGGAAATTTTCTGAGAGCAATTTTCTCTATGGAACCCACATCCGCATTACACTCTCGATCCTCTGCCACTACTACCCTCTGGTTTCTCAATATCTGCTTTATGTTTTCTCATGGCCCAAATTAATTTATTTTATTTTATTTTTTATTTTTAATGCGTGTCAGCCTTTTAAGTAGTTGACGTGAATTTTTGTTAATTTTTGGACGAAAGTTTGACGGAAATATTATCTCTATTTTTAGCTATTTTTGAGGTAAAAATTAGTATATAAAGTGGTAACGATGGAACACCATGATGATACTTACACCACACAAAGGCACAAAAATAGTACCAGCATGAGGCCTTGGGGAAGGGATAAAATTCTTAACATGTTTCAAAAATTAAAAAAGAATTTTCAACTCCCTATTCCCAAACACGTATGAAGTAAAAATGCAAACAGAAGACTAATAGTGGTATTATATATATATATATATATATATATATGCACAAAACTGAAACAATGAGAGAACCATATTATGATAGTTTGACTAAGAATGCAGGCAGTGTACTGTAGTAACCCTCCAAAATGACAGATTGATAATAAAAAAAATCTAAAACAAACTAGACAAGCTGTCATCAGTAGGCATCCACCGAAACAACGAACTCCAAAACAAGTGCTTAATCCTACAAAGGGGCAGCTCATCTCCCTAAAACAAGTGCTTAATCCTACAAAATATAGACCTAAGAGTATTTTCAGCGACTTCCTTGTCATTTTCTCTATATTTAAAGATCTAAATTACTTTTTGCTTCCCTATGTCAAAATATACCACAATAGTTTCCCTTAATCCTTTCCTATATCATTAAAATAATATTTTTTACTTTTTACTTTTTATTTTTATTTTTTTTATTTTTTCTTGAAACTCTTTTCTTCTCTCTCTCATGTCTCCGTCTTCAAGCTGAGCTATAGTTGCAGACCCACAAACGACAATGCAGAGATTATCTTAAAAAACCATGACTTTCTTCCATGACTTTCTTCAATAAGCACCCTCACTTCCTCCTTTCCTCCAAATCAAATCAGCCCTTCAACCTCCTTCACGCGGCATCACACTCCAAAATTCCCCAATCCCATTCCTTACTCTCAAATGGGTCTTCCCCAAACCTCACCACAATTCAATCCAAGCCGTAGAAGACCCACCGGCTAGAGCAACTGCAATCATCTATCAGACGCTGCAAGAATTGGGTTTGGGCTAGTTCGTCTTCAAAATCACCCAGACGATTAGACCCACAAACAGAGCCACGACGAGTTTGCCGCCGATGTCGAAAAGGTATATAGAATCTTAAAGAAATTCCACTCGAGGGTTCCCAAATTGGAGCTCGCTTTGCTAGAATCCGGTGTTGTTATGCGTTCGGGTTTAGCCGAGCGCGTATCTAATGAGTAGGGGTGCAAAAGCGGTTACGGTTAGCGGTTAGTGGCAATAACCGCTAACCGTAACCGCCCTAGCGGTTAGTAAATTTCACTAACCGCAACCGCTAACCGCTAGGCGGTTAGCGGTTAGCGGTTAGTGGCCGGTTAGCGGTTAGTGAAATAGATAACCGCCCGCTAACCGCTTTTTTAAAATTGGGCTTTTTTTTTTGGGCTTTTTTTTACCCTCATTTTTTTTCTTGTATTTTTAATATCTTCTTGGGCCCAATTGCTATAAATATTTGAATTGTCATTGGATCATATGATTAAGTGTTGATCTTATAAACTTACAAACAAACAAAAATACTTCAATTGTAGTTATAAGTAACACATTGTTTAATCCAATGTCAATTACTTAATTTGATATTATATGAATCACATTGTCATTGTCATTGTACATGAATAATTGATTAAGTATTGAAATTGTAATTGGATCATATAGTTAAATATTTATCTTATACATTTATATTATTCAATATGCATATAATATAACTATAAGCAATTATATATATATATATATATATAAAATTCAAAATTGTTCAAAATTGTTAATTTTCTTTTTTTTTCTTTCAAAAAATGGTTAAATTTCTTTTTCTAAAAAATGTTCAAAAAATACATTAATACTTCAATTGTGATTATAAGTAACACATTGTTGAATCTAATGTCAATTACTTAATTTGATATTATATAATCATATAGTTTCATTAAATTATATCATATGATTCATATGATTAATTATTTAAATTCTTATCATATTTACTTATAATCTTTTTTTTTTGAATTGAACTTAATATCTAATGGTAAATGGTAATGTTCAAACTCCTAAATCCTAAATTCGCAAAGTATCTAATAATACTTTAATTAAATTGTAGACTTGTAATTATAAGTAATATATTGTTTAATTCAATTGAATCAATTGTGATTATCATTGTACATGAATCATATGATTAACTTGTAGACTTATGACTTATGAGTTATGTCATATTATATATGTATTATTTATTATTATATAATCATTTGATTTAATGATCAAGTCATCATGTGATATAATCATATCAATTATAGTGATAATATATAAATTACTAAAATTATAATGATAATACATTAGTACTTAAATTATGTTTATAAGTAACACATTGGTCATTGTTTAATCCAATGTCAATTACTTAATTTGATATTATACGAATCATATCATCATTGTACATTAATAATATGATTCACTTGAAGTCTTGAATAAAATATTTGAATTGTCATTGAATCATATGATTAAGTATTGATATTATACATTTATATTATTCATATACATATGTAGACTTATATAGACTTATAGGTTTATAACATACATTGGAAATAAGTCTCTAGATATTTAATTGTTGTATTAGTATGAATTAGTATAATTATGAGTTATGTCATATTATATATGTATAATTTGTTATTATATAATCAAATGATTTAATAATCAATCTCATGTGATATAATCATATAAATTATAGTGATAATATATTAATACTCAAATTGTGATTTAATTATTTTTAAAAAAAAATTGTGATTTAATGATCAAGTGATTATATGATATAATCATATAAATTATAGTGATAATATATTAATACTCAAATTGTGATTTAATTATTTTTTAAAAAAATTGTGATTTAATGATTAAGTGATTATGTTATATGTATAAATATTTTTATAATTATAATTATAAAAATATATTATATAAAAAGGCAGTTAGCGGTTAGCGGTTACGGTTAGTAGACCCAATAACCGCTAACCGCTAACCGCTAGGCGGTTATGGCAGTTAGGCGGTTAGCGGTTAATGCGGTTAGACGGTTAGGCGGTTAGGCGGTTGGCGGTTATAGCGGTTAGCGGTTAGCGGGCGGTTAAAAACCGCCCGCCTTTGCACCCCTACTAATGAGGCGGTTTGCCTCGGCCATGAATGGTTAAGAAAGCTATTGAAGTATTGAAAATCTAGGTTTGCAGGGTTGTTTTTGGCTGTAGGGTTGTTTCTGTGTCAGCCGTTTGGTGAAGTGCGAGAGAGAGAAACAGAGGCGAGAGAGAGACGTGCGGGAAAAGATGTGAGAGGAGAGAGTTTTTTTTTCTTTTTCAATTTAATAAGCATCTGGATCGCTACAGTAGAATTGGGTTATACTGTAGCAGCTGATGGTTTGAGGAAGCATATAGAGAATCTGTTGTAGGTGAATTTTTGCAATTTTTTAGACATATTCCTTATACATAGGAAACAGACTCCCTATAAGGGAGTCTGCTAGGAATGCTCTAAGGAAACAAAATATATGCCAAGGACCCAAGACATATAGAAATACAGGCTGTCCGGATCTTTCAATATATGCCCATTTGACTAAAAGTGACATATGTGGCATACTAAGCTTTGATATTGATGACCAGAAAGCACTACCAAGACATCCAAAACATGGCATTATACCAAATCTCAGGCTCTTAGCATTCAATATCTAAAAGGGATATAGACAATTGAGTCATTACTGAAGATGCGTTTCTTAGCAAACACGGAAGAGTTTCTTGTTTACTCAATTGAACATGTCCTCTACAAAGAAGACATGTAAGAATATGTAAACGATCATTTGATCATATCATGATTGATCGAACGAATGCACTAGGACCAATCGGATGTCTGATCGAACAATATTCAATTTCAATTGTTTCAATTATCTGATCCTATCAAGATCAATCAGATGTCTGATAGAACATCAGTGTCTACTTTGAGTTGACGCTACAAGACTATTAACGTCTACTCAAAGGGGATGCTAATGATAGGTGAACACTAATAGTCTTCTAGTTTTATTTTTTTAATTTTCTACAAGACTATTAGTGTCCACTATGGGTGGACGCTATTGATCTTATATTGTTTTTTTATTTTTATTTTTTATTTTTCTACATGACTATTAGTGTCCACTCAAAGTGAACGCTATTGATCTTCTATTGTTTTTATTTTATTTATTTTTCTACATGACTATTAGTGTCCACTCATAGTAGACGCTATTGATTTTTTTTATTTTTATTTTTTATATTTGTACAAGACTATTAGAAGTGGACGCTGATGGTTGCATTATTAGCATTGACAGTGATTTTATCGCCCCTAATTGTTTTCCCGCCTCTGATATAATTCTCGCCCGTATATTAGCGTTGACATATTAGTGTTCATAGAAGAGTAGACGCTAATACTGAGCATTATGGGTGACCATGCTAATGATCACCTATCAGCGTCCACTTTCAAAAGTGGACACGCGTTGATAGTTGCTCATTTGCGTCCACTTTGCAGTGGACACTAATGAGGTCGCCCCTGATCATGAGTAGATTTCTTGTAGTATACCCTCTAGTTTCTCAATATCTGCTTTATATTTTCTCCTAGCCCAAATTAATTTAATTTTTCATTTTTTATTTTTAATTGGTATAGAGACATGTGTCGGCTTTTTAAGATGGTTGATGTGAATTTTCATCAATTTTTGGGCGAAAGTTTGACGGAAGTATCATCTCTGTTTTTAGCTATTTTCGAGATACAATCTTTGATACAAAATGAAACCACATGAGACAAAAAAAGTATTTAACCCAAAAAAAGAAGATCTATTGTGGCAGATGTTTATAATTAAATTTTAATTTTGAAATAATTAAGCTATCTTTAGATCACTCTATATATCTTAATTTGAACGGTTCTCACGTTTCTAATTATGTAGATGGGTGTGTATGTATAAATATGTGCATGCATGGTGTGGAATTTACAAATAGAATAAATAAGTTAAATAGAAAAAGAATCGAGTCAATCAATGGAAGGTGTAATGAGGAGTGTGTTGAAGTTTGTGGTGCTGGTGATGATGACACTGGCGGCTCTCACGTCGGTAACCTCACAACCGATTGGACCTGGGTGTTGCCCGCTATACCCGCTCTGCTGCTACGCCTCCCAAGTCGATAGCAATAACCACATCGGAGGAGTAAAAGCTTCAAAACCTTAACTTCTTTATGTTTATCTCTAGAATGCTCATCAATGAAGGTTTTCAGCCTCATATGAGTCATATTGATGATGTATGTATAAAGTAATAAAGGGTTTCCAGCATCATATTGCTCATGTATGAAGCCTTTCGCTTTTCGGCGTCAGATTGCTGATGTATTAATTAATAAAGGTTTTAATGTATTAATTAATAAAGGTTTTCAGCATCATATTGCTGATGAATATAATTTCGTTTATTCTCTCTCTCTCTCTCTCTCTAGATCTCATACCAAAATGTTTGATATGAAATCTCTTTTATATGGCAGTTTCTCCAATATTTTTTGCCATGGTTTATGTTGGTGCACAGATCACTCACAGTAACTTCGAAGTTGCATTCCAAGGAGGGCCACCCATTTTTGGTGTTTTTACTTTTTTAATAATAATAATAATAATTTTTTTTTTTTTTTCAAATGGTTTTTTTTTTTAAAAAAATTTAATGGTATAAAGGGAAGAAAAATGAAAAAGTGGCTAATTTGACACGATGTGGTAGTATGGGAGGTCCTAATGTTAGTTTTTAAAGTTTGGAAATGTAAGTGCATTATGGATGATAATTCAAAAGAGTTAAAGTGTATTTTTTCCAAAAGAATGCAAAGGTGGCCGGGAATGTTGTTGCTGTATTTTTTAGTTGTATATATAAATGCAAACTGGACAACATTGCAATTGGGTTAAAGTTGATACTTTGTGCCATAGGTGATGGATGTTGAGAAAATTACATGCAGTTAGAACTAACCCTTTAAACTGACTTGCAATGGGATGATACACAAGAGCTTATATACACATGGTTAAACTTATACTTAAGACATGTGGGTTTAAGTATACACTTAGATTGTAACATATCATTACGATTCGCAGGGCGACCCATGGCCACTCTATCAATACAGACCCAATAATAGCCATTTTCTCATTTGACGACTCCACTTACCTATCAATATTCAATGGCTTAATACCATGCTTATACATAGTACCAATTAGACATTTTAATTCAGCCTATAGGTCGTCCGGCCCCTTCGTGACTCGACCACACAGATGTAACTTATTCGATCCCATACTTGACAAGATACATCTGATCTCATACTTAACGTGGTGGTTGGCTCTGATACCAAATTATTCAAACCTTGGGTAGAACTTATCCTTAAAAACTGGATTGCAAAGAGAGGGTGTCTAATAACTTATATATACACGATTAAGCTTGTACTTAAGCCATATGTAATTAATTATTTATTTTTTGACATATCCACACAAGGGAATGGAGAAAGGGGATTCGAACTAGTGACCACATATGGTTTCCAAATAGTAGCTCAATCCGTTTCATGAGGCATGGTCTACAGCTGATTGAGCTACTACTTGAAAACCATATGTTATACTTAATATCATAACAAGAGGCATCATTCTTTTTCTGCCATATATGATGTATTTTTGTCGGAGGAAGAAATGCAACATCTTAACGGAGAAACTAACTCCAAGATGGCAACCTTTAGTTTGCTCTCCAGTGTGGTTTGCTTGTCGGTGTGGCAAGTTTTCACTTATGGCATCTGATGAAGGCATACTTTGAGAGAAATATGCTCACTCTAATTTGCTTGGCTTATAAATTTTGCACTTATTTTGTCTTCTAAGTCGTTAGTTCATAATTAGTTGTATGATCATATTTTGTATTTTGTATTTTTTTTTCGTGGGTAATTAGATATTATCACCAAGATACCTTCCAAACTATTATAAGAATATTTAAATGAAATGGAAAAAAATTTAAAGAGTTGAATGTCAGATATTTTTGAAAAACAATTATCTAAAATAGTATAAGTGAATTTTCTAACTAAAATCTAGCTAAACCTGTATTTATAGTCGGAAAATGATAAATGCACAACTTAAACTCAATTTTGGCCTAACTTTTCTCTTAAATTTAATAAATAAATTGCCTGTGGAGGAGAGAGAGAGCCTTAAACTAGAGAGAGAGAAATTTAGTTTAGAAGTTAGGCTAAAGTTTGATTTAAGTTGTAACTGTATCACACCTTTTTATAGTATGTAGTCTGTACAATTTAAGAGACTGGTTGTATACAACACATTTGTGAAATTCTAAACTTAATATTTTATGTACAAAAACTATCTTAATTAACGTGTGACATGGTCATCGTCAGTTGTTATTGATTGGCTCTTATACACCAAAATTTAAATTAGAAAAAAAAAAAAAAATTCTGATAGATCTTGACAGTCAAATTCTAATTTTGAAATAAACCATCTTTAGCTAGATCAGTTTATCATTCAATGGTTCTCACGTTTCAGCTGGCCATCCTAATCAATTATGTATATGGGTGTGTACGTATAAATATGTGCTGTTTAATTTACTATTGGAAACATTAAAAAGAAAGAAAAAAAAATTGATTTAATGGACGGTCGAATGAGGATTGTTTTGAAGTTTGCCGTGATGGTGCTCGTGATGCTGGCGGTGGTCATGTCGGGAACCTCCGCATGGACCGCTCCTCCTTGTTGCAAGGTCGTCCCAAGATGCTGCATTCCCCCCGGCATCAACCATGCCGGAGGAGTACTACCTTAAGTTTATGGTTTCAGGGACATCCATTTCTAGATTTGAAACTATTTATAAGAGTAATGTTGATGTGATAATTTCAATCAATTTTTAAATGAGTTATCGTTAAGAAAATAAAAAAAATTCTAACTGTTAGGCCTCGTTTGGTTCGCGAATTGTCTACTCCATTGAAAAAGGACTAGCTACCACTGAGAATAGAAGAGTGTGGAATAGATTAGCTAATCCTATTCCTTTGTTTGGTTGTAACGCTGGAATAGACTAACTAATCATATTCCTTCGTTTGGTACAATGCAATATGTTGGTGAATGGAATCGTATTGTGATCTTATTTCCTAAAATACCCATATAATATAAATACAATTTATACTATTAAGGACCTTTTTTAAAAAAAACATAAACAACTATACTATAATTTTTTTTTTTTTTTTAATTATGTCATGTATGTGGGCTTTTTATTTTTTATTTATATAAAAAAAATCACATAATCATCATATCAAATCTGGGTCCAAACTTTACTAAAAGATAAAATCTAACAATAATAAAAAATTAAAAAAAACAGAGAGACAGAGAATCAGAATCAAAGAGAAACGTTTTAGAGAATCAAAATAATTTTTTTTTTTTTTTAAAATGAGAAACGGTACAGAGAAAGAGAGACGGAGAAACATAATCAAGAAAAATAAACGGTATAAAATTTTTTTTAAAGAAAAAACAGAGAGACGAAGAAACAGAATCAAAGAAACGTTGCAGAGAATCAAAAAATAATAATAATAATAAAAAAAAACTGAGAGAGAAGAAAAAAAAAACTGAGACTCACTTTGAGAGATAGAGATCGTGAGAACCTTGTGGGTGTGAGAAGGATAGGGTTTCTTTGGGCAATTTTACACATTAATTTTAATCCCACAGTAATGGATTAGCTAAGCCACTCATTTTTTAGTGGCTTAGCTAACCCTGTGTGTATGAGATTAGTAGTCCTATGGGAATAGACTATTCTCAGGAATAGAGTGTTACCAAACAAAGGACTAGTTATACCTAGTGTTAGCTAATCCAATCCAAGGGTCTAATTCGTGAACGAAACGGAGCCTTAGTTGGGACTGCTACATTTTTACTATGAGATAATTATAAGATAAAAATGTAGTATATAACATTTCTTACTTATATTACCTCCCTAGATCATTAAATAAAGGTTTTCAGCATCATATTACTTATCTATAATTTCGTTTATTGGCTCTCTCTCTCTCTCTCTCACGTGTGTTTGTGATAATATATATATATAATTTCTCGATATCTTTTCTTCTTAAGCTCTTTTTTATTTTTTTCAATTGAAAAGTCCTCTCAAATACCAAAATATTTCAATCACTGATCAAGATAGAATTTGGTATCAAATCTCTTCTATGTGGATAAGAAAAGATTAATAAAACTATGTAGCTTCTCCAATATTTTTCGCCAAGCTGGCTCACATGCATTAGACAGAAAATCATAGAAAAGCATAGAAAAGTAGAAAAAAATTACGTAAGTAATAGTAACAAATATGAATAATATGTCACCCTTCCGGTGAAATTTCGAAAATTTGATCTAGAAAATTCTTTAATCTTATCAAAGTTCAATAACATAAACAACAAACCAAATGCCATACATTGCGATGCCCTTATTAGCTATTATAAGAATTTTGATCTTTAGCGGCAACAAAAAGTCGTTGCTAAAAATCCAAAAGTCATCGCTAATGGCTTTTAGCGACAACTGATTGTCTAAGATGTTTCAATGAAAAAAATTATTAGTGATGACATTGATAATATTAGAAGTTGTCTCAGACAACATAAGAGCCTAAACCGACCTGTTTGCATCTCATGCTCCAAATTGAATTGTTTTTATATCATTACCTTTTAGGACGTGTTTGAAATTACATTTAAGAAATAGAACTTTTAAGTAAAAAAATGATTTTTGGCGAAGCTTTTGCCAAATGTGCAGTTTGGCTATTTTTTAGGTTTTTCGACATTCAAAAGCACTTTCAAATTTTTTTTTACCAAACGAGTTTTTTTTTTTTCAAACGAGCTTTTAGGGTGTTAAATGCACTTTTGAAGCCTCAAACGCAAACCCAAACAAGTCCTTATAATGACTCGTAAGCCTCAAACGCAAACGCAAACCCAGACATGTGTCAGCTTTTTAAGATGGTTGATGTGAATTTTCATCAATTTTTAGACGAAAGTTTGACGGAAGTTTCATCTCTATTTTTATCTATTTTCGAGATAGAATCTTTGATACAAAATGAAACCACATGGGACAAAAAAAGTATTTAACCCGAAAAAAGAGTATCTATAGATCACTCTATATATCTTAATTTGAACGGTTCTCACGTTTCTAATTATGTAGATGGGTGTGTATGTATAAATATGTGCATGCATGGTGTGGAATTTACAAATAGAATAAATAAGTTAAATAGAAAAAGAATCGAGTCAATCAATAGAAGGTGTAATGAGGAGTGTGTTGAAGTTTGTGGTGCTGGTGCTGATGACACTGGCTGCTCTCACGTCGGTAACCTCACAATCGCTTGAACCTGAGTGTTGCCCGCTGGACCCATTCTGCTGCTACGCCTCCAAACTCAATAGCAAGAACCACATCGGAGGAGTAAAAGCTTCAAAACCTTAACTTCTTTATGTTTATCTCCAGAATGCTCATCAATGAAGGTTTTCAGCCTCATATGAGTCATATTGATGATGTATGTATAAACTAATAAAGGGTTTCCAGCATCATATTGCTCATGTATAAAGCCCTTCGCTTTTCGGCGTCAGATTGCAGATGTATTAATTAATAAAGGTTTTCAGCATCATATTGCTAATGAATATAATTTCGTTTATTCCCTCTCTCTCTCTCTCTCTCTAGATCTCATACCAAAATGTTTTGATATGAAATCTCTTTTATATGGTAATTTCTCCAATATTTTTTGCCATGGTTTATGTTGGCGCACAGATCACTCACAGTAACTTCGAAGTTGTATTCCAAGGAGGGCCACCCATTTTTCGTGTTTTTACTTTTTTAATAATAATTTTTTATTTTTTCAAATGGTTTTTTTTAAAAAAAAATTAAGGGTATTTTGGGAAGAAAAATGAAAAAAGTGTTTAATTTGACACGATGTGGTAGTATGGGAGGTCCTAATGTCAGTTTTTAAAGTTTGAAAATGTAAGTGCAAAATAGGTAATAGTTCATGGGGTTAAAGTGTATTTTTTCCAAAAGAATGTAAAGTTGGGAATGTTGTTGCTTATTTTTTAGTTGTATATATAGATGCAAACTGGACAACATTGCAATTGGGTTAAAGTTGATACTTTGTGCCATAGGTGATGGATGTTGAGAAAATTACTTGCAGTTAGAACTAACCCTTGAAACTGACTTGCAAGGAAATGATACACAAGAGCTTATATACACACACGGTTAAACTTGTACGAAAGCCATGTGGGCTTAAGTATACACTTAGATTGTAACATATCACTATGTTTCGCAGGGCGACCCAAGGCCACTCTATCAATACTGACTCGATAGTAGCCATTTTCTCATTTGATGACTTCACTCACCTATCAGTTTTCAATGGCTTAATACCATACTTATACATAATACCAATTAGACATTTTAATTCAGCCTATAGGTTGTCCGGCCCCTTCGTGACTCGACCACATAGTTGTAACTTATTCGATCCCATACTCGACAAAATGCATCTAACCTCATACTTAACATGGTGACTGGCTCTGATATCAAATGATGCAAACCTTAGGTAGAACTTATCCTTAAAAACTGGATTGCAAAGAGAGTGTGTCTAATAACTTATATACACACGGTTAAGCTTGTAATTAAGCCATATGTGATTATTTATTTATTTATTTTTTGACATATCTACACAAGGGAAGGGGAAGGGAGATTCGAACTAGTGACCATCGCTTCATCAGGCATGGTCTACAGTCGATTGAGCTACCACTTAAGGACCATATGTGATACTTAAGATCATAATTACAAGAGGCATCATTCTTTTTTTGCCATATATGATGTATTTTTGTCCTTAGGTGATCTAGGGAGGAAGAAATGCAACATCTTAACAGGGAAACTAACTCCAAGATGGCAACCTTTAGTTTGCTCTCCAGTGTGGTTTGCTTCTCGGTCGGTGTGGCCAGTTTTCACTTAAGGCATCTGATGAAGACATACTTTGAGAGAAATTTGCTCACTCTAATTTGCTTGGCCTATAAATTTTGCACTTATTTTGTCTTCTAAGTCGTTAGTTAATAATTAGTTGTATGATCATATTTTGTATTTTGTAATTTTTTTTTTTTTTTTTTTTGTGGGTAATTAGATATTAGGGTAAAGTCCATTTAACCCCCCTCAAACTACCACCACAATGGTAATCTACCCCCCAAACTACCAAAACAATGACAATATACCCACAATTTTAACAAAATGACAAATTATCCTTGCTAAAATAAAAATAAAAATACTAAATTTTAATTGTTTTTTTCAAAATTTTAAGAGTATTTTTGTTTTATTGAAAATTTTATAGGGGTAATTTCGTCATTTTGCTAGGGGTACATTGTCAATGTTTTGGTAGTTTGAGGGGTAAATTGTCCTAATTAATAGTTTGAGGGTAAATTATCATTGTGGTGGTAGTTTGAGGACGTTAAATAGATTTTACCTTAGATATTATCACCAAGATACATTCCAAACTATTATAAGAATAAAAAAGAATATTTAAATGAAATAGAAAAAAATTTAAAGAGTTGAATGCCAGATATTTTTGAAAGACAATTATCTAAAATAGTAGAAGTGAATTTTCTAACTAAAATTTAGCTAAACCTGTATTTATAGTCTGTAGTCCGTACACTTGAAGAGACCGGTTGTACGTACAACACATTTGTGAAATTCTAAACTTAATATTTTATGTACAAAACTATCTTAACGTGTGACATGGTCATCGTCAGTTGTTATTGATTGGCTCTTGTACACCAAAATTTACAATCAAATTCTAATTTTGAAATAAACCATCTTTAGCTAGATCAGTTTATCATTGAATGGTTCTCACGTTTCAGCTGGCCATCCTAATTAATTATGTATATGGGTGTACGTGTACGTACGTATAAATATGTGCTGTTTAATTTACTATTGGAAACATTAAAAAGAAAACCAAAAAAAAAAAAAAAGATTTCACGGAGGGTCGAATGAGGATTAATGTTTTGAAGTTTGCCGTGATGGTGCTCGTGATGCTGGCGGCAGTCATGTTGGGAACCTCCGCATGGACCGCTCCTCCATGTTGCAAGGTCGTCCCAAGATGCTGCATTCCCCCGGCATCAACCATGTCGGAGGAGTACTGCCTTAAGTGTATGGTTTCAGCGACATCCATTTCTGGATTTGAAACTAATTATAAGAGTAATGTTGATGTGATAATTTCAATCAATTTTTAAATGAGTTATCATTAAGAAAAAAAAAAAAAAAAATTTCTGATTGTTAGTTGGGCTGCTACATTTATACTATGAGACAATTATAGGATAAAAATGTAGTATATAGCATTTCTCACTTATATTACATCCCTATGTTCATTAAATAAAGGTTTTCAGCATCATGTTACTTATCTATAATTTTTTTTTTATTGGCTCTCTCTCTCTCTCTCACGTGTGTTTGTGATATATATATATAATTTCTCTATATCTTTTCTTCTTAAGCTTTTTTTTTTTTTTTTCAATTGAGAAGTCCTCTCAAAATACCAAAATATTTCAATCACTAATCAAGATAGTATTTGGCATCAAATCTCTTCTATGTGGATAAGAAAAGATTAATAAAACTATGTAGCTTCTCCAATACTTTTCGCCAAGGCTCACATGCATTAGACAGAAAATCATAGAAAAGCATGGAAAAGTAGAAAAAATTACGTAAGTAATAGTAACAAATATGAATAATATGTCACCTTTCCAGTTAAATTTCGAAAATTTGACCTAGAAAATTCTTTAATCTTATCAAAGTTCAATAACATAATTAATAACAAACCAAATGCCATACATTGTGATGCCCTTATTAGTTATTATAAGAATTTTGATCTTTAGTAGCAACGAAAAGTTGTTGCTAAAAATTCAGAAGTCATCGCTAATGGCTTTATGTGACAACCGATTGTCCCAGATGTTTCAATGAAAAATTTTATTAGCGATGACATTGATAATATTAGAAGTTGTCTCAGACAGCATAAGGGCCTAAACCGACCTGTTTGCATCTCATGCTCCAAATTGAATTGTTTTTATATTATTACCTTTTAGGGTATGTTTGGAATTACGTTTAAGAAATGAAACTTTTAAGTAAAAAAAAAGGATTTTTGGCAAAAGCTTTATTTTTAAGCTTTTGCCAAATGTGTGGTTTGACTATTTTTTAGGTTTTTCGACATTTAAAAACACTTTTAAATTTTTTAACCAAATGAGTTTTTTTTTTTTTTTTTTTTTTTTTTTTTTTTTTTTTCAAACGAGCATTTAGGGTGTTAAATGCACTTTTGAAGCTTCAAACGCAAATCCAAACAGGTCCTTATAATGACTTGTAATCAGTTGTTCATTTTGGTCAGGACACAAATTTCCTTCAACTTACTCTAATAAGTGACAAGTGTCATTTAACATTTTTGAGTTTCTAAAAAATTAATCTTTGAGTTCCCAGATTAGTAGAATTACAATAAATGACTGTTAAAATATTAAAGAAAATATCTGAGGGATGACACTTGTCACTTATTAAAATAGGTTGAAGAAAATTATTTCTAAACCAATTTGAAGAAAATTTCTATCCTTCCAGTAATTGAATTGTTTTTATTCCTATGCGTGGCCTTTGATGGCTCCAACAAATGTTCCCACTACAGCCCCTCCTACAAAACCGAAAGGCCTTTGATTTTCAATCATAAACACATAAAATACAGATTATTTTCTATAAATTAATTTTGGAAGGATAGCATTGGATGTAGTATTTTGACCATTTAACACTATTTATTCATCTAGGCATACAACATAATGTCAATATATATATATATATATATATATTAATTATGCATATATCTTATAGGGGAATTATGGTGTTAATTAGTGTAAAATTCTGTGATCTTCTAATTAAATGGAAATATTAAAATATGCTTATGCAAATATATTGGTGATTTTTCGTGATTAAATGGCTTTAATTTGAGCATAATCTACAAACTGAGGTGCATATAGATTTGCTACACCAAATCACAAATCATAACAGCCCTGGCCTGTTAAGCCGGCGATTATTGATGCTGAATGAGAACCCTGCAAATGGCATCTCTAACACAAACAAACCACCACACTAGCAGACACACCCATCTCTCACCAGACGGACACTCCTCAGCCGTCCGATCACAATTACTACCACACTAATCTCCCATCCTCATTCCTCACCCAATCCAATTAATGATTGTAATTTGGAACACCACTCAATAGATGAATCCTCTACCGTTGGATCATCCCATGCCTCAATATAAATAACTACCACAGCCCCTTCCCTCTCCTTCAGGACCTTCCAAATTAAGGAGATCTAGTCAGTGGCAGTTAAAAAAATCCACTGAATCCCCCATTTTGCCCCTAGGCAGTTTAACTCTCATCCAAGAGAAAATGCGTGAGATTCTTCACATTCAGGGAGGGCAATGTGGGAACCAAATCGGATCCAAGTTCTGGGAGGTGGTCTGCGACGAGCACGGCATCGACCCAACCGGCCAGTACACCGGAAACACCGAGCTTCAGCTTGAGAGAGTGAATGTCTATTACAACGAGGCGAGCGGTGGGCGGTATGTGCCACGGGCGGTGCTCATGGACCTTGAGCCAGGCACCATGGACAGCATCAGGGCTGGCCCTTATGGCCAGCTTTTTAGGCCTGATAACATAGTTTTCGGCCAGTCTGGTGCCGGCAACAATTGGGCCAAGGGGCATTACACAGAAGGCGCTGAGCTCATCGATTCCGTGCTCGACGTCGTTAGGAAAGAAGTTGAGAACAGTGACTGCTTGCAAGGTAGCCAATTAATGTGTTGTGAATTTTAATTTAATTTGAAGTAGAACATCCTATGTTCATGATATGTGTTGTTGGATTTTGATGCAAAATTATGGTCTCTAGATCCTATGATCTCTAAATGTTAAGCTATGAATGATGTTAATTATGTAATAAATGTCTATTTTCCTTCTGACATGTGAATTACTTCCCCCTTCCCACCCAATTCCCTCTTTTTTTAATAGTATATAGGCTCATTGTACCAAAATAGTCATGTGATAAAAGATATAACCCTATAGGGAATTACTTATGGACAGCTCTAAGATTGAACTACTTAAATCCCTGAATCTCCTCTCTTTCCTTTTCTTTTTCTAAATACACTTATGTATGTATTTTAAAATAAAAATATCACACATACTCCTAAGTGCATACTCTTTAATGTTACATTAAAAATTACCACATAGATTATTATTGAATTTTAGATCCGGCTAATTGTGATTTTCACCATCATAATAGAGAGTTGTATGCACTTCAGAGTATGTGAATAAAAGTGTGTGCAACATTTTTCATTTAAAAAAATGAAACGGTCGGTCCCTTTAATTAACTTTTGATACACTTCTTCCCTGTTTTGGTTCGAAAACCATTTACAATTTCCAGAGTCTTTGATACTGGTCTCATTGATTGTAATTGTTTAATTCATGTTTTTTTTTTCAACTTTTTTAGTTACTCTTCTTGACTGGGCAGCCGGCCATCTTTGCTTTTAATACCACTGTTTTCAACTCCAACTTTGACTATGGAGGTAACCCTTTAGGAATAATGCCAAATAAATCTTTTGGATGCTCAGACGGCCGTGGCAGGCTGTGGCGTATCCAGTGTAGGTAAACACTACGTACGTAGCAGTCTGGAGTACTATCCTCGAACATGTAGCGTGTATATATATGTTAAGAATATTACTTGTTATTTACTTCTTTAGGTATTATTAGTCTACTAGGTTTACCTTTTCTTATTCTACTAGGTTTACCTTTCCTTATTCTACTAGGTTTACCTTTCCTTAATCTATTAGGTTACTTGCCTCTCTATAAATAGAG
>NC_081546.1:22931025-22936142 GCF_901000735.1 Corylus avellana
TTCCAATACCATTAAGTCAGTATATTACAACTCGGCTATCGATTCAATATCTTCTCCTGCATCAATATGACCTTTGGTCATATGCAAAGACACACAAGAAATAGCGTCTCGATATCTCCAACAACTCTCTTTTATGCAATTTTCATTCTAAGGGTGTTTTAGTTTACTTTAGAAAGGCTAATTCTAGAGTGACTATAGGGCTTCATTGTGTCTTGGGTACCATTTTTTCAAAAATCCTTTAGCACTTTAGAAAATGGACAAAATAAGTTCTGCAGATATACATCGTCGTTGCAACTGAGCCTTCAACTCTAAACTTCCATAGATATACTCTTTGTGATACACATATTTGATATATAGTAGAACTATAGTCTATAAAGAGAAAAAAATAATTATTTTGGCATTACATTTTAATTCGGCCCCTCCATAGAAGAATTTGTAGCTTGACAATTGCATCCTTATAGTTTATAATTTATCTTCAATAGATTTGATCAATTTCACTTCTTCTGAAATTTACTTAATACAACTTTTTTTTTTGAAAGTCTTCCAATTAATGATGTATATTTTAAAGAAAAAAAAAAAAAAAAAAAACTCTTCTTAATATGCTGTTAGATGAGCAAACAAATGAACAATGGTAGTTTTCATTTCCCAAAAAAATAAATAAGTTCAAATTTTAAGAAGTTAAATTTATGTTTAATAGTAATATTCGGAAGTTTTCATTTTTAAGAACTATCATCTATTTTGGGATAGGATTAAGGACTTAATATTGTATTTAATTTGATAATATTGAGCAATAACATGAAAGCCATAAAATTTAATGTAAGCAAATTCTCCATTGAGGCTCGATTATGCCCTGATATTGTACTCACCATCTCTTGACACAATACACAAAGTTTTGCCTTAATTAATATTTCATATATATTCTTTTTCTTGATCATTATACTTGAAAAAAACAGCCTAATTAAAGGAGCAAATTAAGCCACGGAACACAAAATCTTGATGGAATAGTTGGGGGACTAAAACCTTATTGATTAAAGAAGAAGCTACGGGAACACCTTCATTTGTCATCAGTGCCATCATCATCTTCATAATCGCCATCTTCATCGGCAGTTGCATCCTGGTACTGCTGATACTCGGCGACGAGATCATTCATGTTACTTTCCGCTTCAGTAAACTCCATCTCATCCATTCCTTCTCCAGTATACCAGTGCAAGAAGGCCTTTCTCCTAAACATGGCGGTGAACTGCTCGCTCACTCTCCTAAACATCTCTTGTATCGACGTCGAATTCCCAATGAATGTCGAAGCCATTGGAAGCCCTTTTGGCGGGATGTCGCAGACACTAGACTTGACATTGTTGGGGATCCATTCCACAAAGTAGGAGGAATTCTTGTTCTGCACATTCATCACTTGCTCGTCAACTTCTTTGGTGCTCATTTTGCCTCGGAACAAGGCTGATGCTGTGAGGTATCGGCCATGCCTTGGATCAGCTGCGCACATCATGTTCTTGGCATCCCACATTTGCTGGGTGAGTTCCGGGACAGTGAGTGCTTGGTACTGCTGTGATCCTTGCGATGTTAGAGGAGCAAACCCCACCATGAAGAAGTGAAGGCGTGGGAAGGGGATCAAATTCACTGCTAGCTTCCTAAGGTCTGAGTTCAATTGACCCGGGAATCGTAGACAGCAAGTTACTCCACTCATTGTTGCCGAAATTAGATGATTCAAGTCCCCAACTAACATCAAATAAAGATTAGTCTTACTAGGTCATGATGTTCATTTGTCAATAAGAAAGCTCATATAATAATGAAGTAGAGTTAATGCATTTAGTAGACTGCTTTACAACTGCGATGACCTTCCAATAAAATTAATCTTTTTCAATTTTCAGTAATGATCCAGAGACTAATTTTCACTATCATAACATTAACAGTTATATAATAATTAGGAATGCTTTTGTTTATAGAAAACTCCTGAAATAGCTTTTCAAAAAAAAAAAAAAAATCCATTTTTCAAGCTTCTCCCGTAATACAATTTTGGGCTTTTTAGAGCAACACAATGCTTTTTAAGTTTTTTATGAAACCGGCATTTTTTTTTTTTTTTGCTTGAAAGAGTTTTTTAAGTATTAAAAGCACTTTTAAGCTCACTAATTTTCACTCTCTAAATAGCATTACTTAGGGCCTATTTGGGTGTGCATTAAACACTCAAAAAGTTCATTTAAAGAAAAAAGTAACCATTTGTTAAAAGAAAATTGAAAGCGCTTTTAAGGGTTTAAAAAGCCTAAAAATGGCCAAAAATGCACTTTTGGTTGCCAAAAAACGTTTTTTTGACTTAAAAACTATATTTCTCAAACGCAATCTATATATATATATAACTATAACAAAAAAGAAAGAAAGAAAAAAAGTTACTCGTATGGCAACTTTTGGATTCTGCGTGCATAACATCATTAACAAGTAACTATTTATAGAAGAAACAAATTGGTTGACTTACAGCTCGGGGTGGTGAGCTTAAGAATCCTGAGGCAGATATCGTAGAGTGCTTCATTGTCAAGAACCATACATTCATCAGCATTCTCTACGAGTTGATGAACAGAAAGCGTGCAATTGTAAGGCTCCACAACAGTGTCGGACACCTTAGGAGATGGGAAGACAGAAAATGTGAGCATCATTCTATCCGGGTACTCTTCTCTAATCTTTGAAATTAGCAGAGTTCCCATTCCTGATCCAGTTCCACCTCCTAGCGAATGGCAGAATTGAAATCCTGCATGCAATATTACCAAAAAAAAAATTAGAGTCATGGGGTTTCTATTTGAAGAAAGAATGGTTTCCACCAAGTGAAGATTTTGTGAAGACTAACCATATTGAGTAACAAAAACTGACTTTCTTTTCGAAACATCTTTAAGAAGAAAAATCACTGGCTAGCAAATCTTTGGACCAGAAAACCATCAACATATATATATATTGTTAAATATATTGGATAATATATTAGAAGCGGAAGAAAGAGAGAGAAGAGAGAGAGAGCGAAAGCACACAATGGACTACATTGTATTGACTCTGATAATAATAATGAATACAGAGGCCTCTATTTATAGAGAGGCAAGTAACCTAATAGATTAAGGAAAGGTAAACCTAGTAGAATAAGGAAAGGTAAACCTAGTAGAATAAGAAAAGGTAAACCTAGTAGACTAATAATACCTAAAGAAGTAAATAACAAGTAATATTCTTAACATCCCCCCTCAAACTCAATGTGTAAACTTGAGTTTGGATAAAAGAAAAGGGAAAGAAAAAGGAATTCGCCGAAAAAGCTGCTTGTGCCAAAACAATTGCCGAAGTAACGCCATAAAAGTTGTTAGAGACCGGTGGATTCTGTCTGAATTTGAGCAATGCATTTAAGCTGGAGCTTGGTTCACTTAGTTGTAATTTGACTTGAAAACCATATACTAGTAATGAAGTAGCACACCTGGTCGGCTGAGAAAAGTAGGTTCAGTTAAAAGGGGCTTGTTTGGCCCGTAACCCTTGGACTGTCTTGCCTGATCGGGTGAGCTAAAGTCTGACCCAAAAATTCTAGCTAGTAAATCGTCTCGCCTGGTCGGCTGAGATAAGTAGGGCCGGTTGAAAAGGCTAATCATGTCTGAAACCCTTGGACCGTCTCGCCTAGTCGGCTGAGATAAGTAGGCCCGATTGAAGAGGCTAATCATGTCTGAAACCCTTGGACCGTCTCGCCTTGTCAACTGAACTAAAGTCTGACTAGTAGACCGTCTCGCCTGGTCGGCTGAGATAAGCAGGGCCGGTTGAATAGGCTAATCATGCCTGAAACCCTTGGACCGTCTCGCCTTGTCGGCTAAACTAAAGTCTGGCCCATCTAACTAGTAGACCGTCTCGCTTAGCCGGCTGAGCTAAGTAGGGAGAAAAATGGCCGGTTGAAGAGGCAAATCAGTGACCGGTGATGGCGGCATTTGACAAGGCATAAGTGGGCCGGTTGAAAGGGGCTTCTTTGGCCCGAAAACCCATGGACCTAAGGAAAGATTGGTCTGACCCGAGAGTGCCATCCGCAAGAAGAATGAACCGGATTTAATTGCGCCAAAGAACAGGCTATAAAACCGAATTGAACAAGCATAACCCAACTTGAACCGCATAAAACAAACGCCTAAATTTGAAGAAGAGTCTTGTTTTCTGCCATATAGAGATGCCAAAAGCAAAATAGACCACAAATTTGAAATCAGGACGAAAAATTGAGTAGGAAACACCTAGTCAACTTTTTTCAGTGGTCAAAGTCAAAGTCAACGGTCAACGATTGAAAAGTCAACGCTGACGTGGCACTAATGACGTGGTAATGTCTGACTTGATACTAATGACGTGGCACACAGGCTGACGTGGCACTGATGGCTGCGTGCTATGATGACGTGGCAATAGGGCTGACGTGGCTATGATGACGTGGCAATTAGGGCTGACGTGGCAAGGATGGCGTGTGGCACGTGGGTGCGACGGCGCGTGTACCGGAGGAGGCGTGCCCTGGCGCGTGGATCTGACGCGCGGAACTTCTGGGGGCGCGTGCAGCGTCGTATGGAGGATATGAGACTTGTTTTGGAATCACCGAGATGAAAGCTATCGATCGGTGGCCTTGGAGAAGTGATCGGACCACCGTGGCGGCTGGTGGCGGAAGGGCAGTGGCGGAATTGCCAAAAATTTGGGCGGCGCGTGAGGGCGCGTGGAAGCTCCGATGGGGCTGTGTGCGGCGGCTCTGGGACGGTTGTCTTCCGGGTTTTCAAGTGGTATAGTGATACACTGAAAGCCTCGAGGAGAAGATAGAGAACCGTGAGGAGCAGAGAGAATGATTCGCCGGATAACATTGGCGGCGCCGGAAAACGTCAAAGACGTTTATTGGAGGCCACAGAAAGGTGGCTCTGATACCATGTTAAATATATTGGATAATATATTAGAAGCGGAAGAAAGAGAGAGAAGAGAGAGAGAGCGAAAGCATACAATGGACTACATTGTATTGACTCTAATTAATAATAATGAATACAGAGACCTCTATTTATAGAGAGGCAAGTAACCTAATAGATTAAGGAAAGGTAAACCTAGTAGAATAAGGAAAGGTAAACCTAGTAGAATAAGAAAAGGTAAAC
>NC_081546.1:22936242-22937547 GCF_901000735.1 Corylus avellana
ATTTTCTTTTTCTTGCTTCCAATTGCTGTGTAGAGAGAGAGGACGAGAGAGCAAGAGAAAATTTCAAGATAGAGAGAGAAAGAGAGACAAAATAGGTATTTTTTGTTGTTGTTGTTGTTGTTTTGGGAAGAAAAGGAAATTTTCTGAGAGCAATTTTCTCTATGGAACCCACATCCGCATTACACTCTCGATCCTCTGCCACTACTACCCTCTGGTTTCTCAATATCTGCTTTATGTTTTCTCATGGCCCAAATTAATTTATTTTATTTTATTTTTTAATTTTAATCGGTATAGAGACACGTGTCAGCCTTTTAAGATAGTTGACATGAATTTTCGTTAATTTTTGGACGAAAGTTTGACGGAAGTATTATATATATTTTTAGCTATTTTCGAGGTAAAAATTAGTATATAAAGTGGTAACGATGGAACACCATGATGATACCACACAGAGGCACAAAAATAGTACCAGCATGAGGCCTTGCGGAAGGGATAAAATTCTTAACATGTTTCAAAAATTAAAAAAAAATTTTCAACTCTCTATTCCCAAACATGTATGAAGTAAAAATGCAAACAGAAGACTAATAGTGGTATTATATATATATATATGCACAAAACTGAAACAATGAGAGAACCATATTATGATAGTTTGACTAAGAATGCAGGCAGTGTACTGTAGTAACCCTCCAAAATGACAGATTGATAATAAAAAAAATCTAAAACAAACTAGACAAGCTGTCATCAGTAGGCATCCACCGAAACAACGAACTCCAAAACAAGTGCTTAATCCTACAAAGGGGCAGCTCATCTCCCTAAAACAAGTGCTTAATCCTACAAAATATAGACCTAAGAGTATTCTCAGCAACTCCCTCGTCATTTTCCCTATATTTAAGAATCTAAATTACTTTTTACTTCCCTATGTCAAAATATACCACAATAGCTTCCCTTAATCATTCTCTATATCATTAAAATAATATTTTTTACTTTTTACTTTTTATTTTTTTATTTTTTCTTGAAACTCTTTTCTTCTCTCTCTCATGTCTCCGTCTTCAAGCTGAGCTGTAGTTGCAGACCCACAAACGACAATGCAGAGATTATCTTAAAAAACCATGACTTTCTTCAATAAGCACCCTCACTTCCTCCTTTCCTCCAAATCAAATCAGCCCTTCAACCTCCTTCACGCGGCATCACACTCCACACACCATGAAATTCCCCAATCCCATTCCTCACTCTCAAATGGGTCTTCCCCAAACCCCACCACAATTCAATCCAAGCCGTAGAAGACCCACCGGCCAGAGCAACTGCAAT
>NC_081546.1:22937647-22943803 GCF_901000735.1 Corylus avellana
AGAGACATCTAAACATATTAGAATATATCAACTTCATCATGTTGAGGGGTCAATTTTTTTTTTTAATTTTAATTTATACATGAAAATGATTAAAAGTATTAAATAATACAATTAAAAAAATTAATTAATTCAACAAAATTTAATTATTGTTTAAAACATATAAATGTAACTTACAATTTATTTTGTCACGCCTATCGTTAATATATTCAATTGTGTGAACTCTTCATATTTTGAAATCGATATGTGCTTTTTTCATTGCTAAAGTCTTGAATATATTATTTCAATGTACGTAAGTAGACAATAATTCATTTCACTATTCTCTCATTCGGTAATGTAAACGATTTTCAACATTATTCATTGCTAAAAATGTTCTCCCAATAGTAGCTGTCACCGGTAACTACAATATATCATATATTCCACACAATTAAAATATATAACAAAAACTATATATATACTCATAAAAATTAATTTAAAAGATAAATTTAAATACAAAAACTTAATCAATGTAAAAGTTTGATTACGTATTTGAGACTTTTCAAAAAATGTAAATTGTTAAAAAATAAAATAATAAAATAATAAAAAAATAAAAAAAAGTTGATTTTGCTTTGTTCTGGGTAATCTTTTAACTGTACACCTCTCAAGCTCAAAAAAAAAAAAAAAAAAAAGCTAAACAATTGATTTAATGGCTTAAAGAAAAAAAAACTTTAAAAATTGAAAGTCATATTGTAAGAAAAATTGTAATTGACAATTTCCTAATTAAGAGGTTTGCATAATCATATAATTGCAATTCGCTGCAATGGCTTAAATATATAATCTAGGTTTAAAAAAAGAAAAAAGAAAAAAGAAAAAGTAATGAATTAAAATTACTGGCACACTGATTAAAATCACTGGTCAGTCAATAGTGCCCAGAGAAATTGTTCTGTTTTTAATTGCCCATGGCCCACTGATTAATCATGCATTACAATTTAGAACAAAAAATATCAGCCCACATATGCGTCTTTTTTTCTTTTTTTTTTTTGTGAATTAATTTTTCTTTCTTTCTAACTGCCCATTATTTCGTTAAAAACAAAACAAGGCAAAACGAGGCTTTTGGATTTTATAAACGAAAGTGTGGCAGCTTGGGAGCCTTAGAATGAAAATTGCATAAAAGAGAGTTGTAGGAGAAATCGAGAAGCTATTTTCTTGTGTGTCTTTGCATATGACCAAAGGTCATATTAATGCAGGAGAAGACACTGAATCAATAGCTGAGTCGTAATATTCTGAATTAATGGTATTGAAATATTTTGACAGAAGATTAGGGCAAAAGTTGCAAGAATCAAGCAATAAATCATTTACTAAAGTGTCCACGATTAATATTATTACATAATTTTTTATTTAAAAAAAAAAAAAACATTAATTGAACAAGAGACAGTTGAGAACTTCTATGTAACAAATCCATGTATCGTACCTTGAATTTTTTTCTTCTCTCTACGCTCTCTCTTTGAGAACCAAGAGGTGAAGGTTTTAATCTCTTAACTTTTGTGGGTGAGAGTTTGATCGGGTGGTGAGAATTTAAGTATGAGTGATATGGCGGACAAGTTGACTGAACAATGGGAAAAATTCACTCTCTTGGAGGAGGAGAGTGTGGGGGTGGATATCCCGGAGCAAGAAATTGAGACGGTGGTGTCGCAAGGATCGTCGAGTATTGTTGGTAAGCTATTGACGGATCAAGTAGTGGGGAAGGAGATTGTAAAAATACCTTTGATAAGGGCATGGCACCCCTCTGGATGGGTGAAATTCAAAGACCTTGGGCCAAACTTGTTTCTTATAGAGTTCGAACACTCCTGGGACAAATCCAGGATTTTGGAGGGCCGTCCGTGGACTTTTGATGGGCATTTGGTCTCTCTGGTGGATTTCGACGGAATGACGCCCCCTCATTTGATGGAGTTTGAAAAAGTGGCGTTCTGGGTGTGAATTTTCAAACTTCCACTCGGATGTATGAGCAAGGCAACTGGATATCGGATTGGTTCTACTGTTGGGGAGGTGGAGGAGGTCGATGTGAATGAAGATGGTATCGGATGGGGGGAGTACTTGAGGGTACGAATTGTGCTTGACTTAACGAAACCCTTATCCCGGGGGCAATTTTTGAACGTGAAAAATAAAACTATTTGGGTCACTTTTCAATATGAGAAGATACCCAAATATTGTTTTCATTGTGGTGTGATCTGCCATGGCAGCAAGGGGTGTGCAGCAGTGGGGAAAAAACGTGAATATGGCAATGACAAGGAACCAGAATTCAGTCCGGGTCTGAGGGTTGTGTCTCCTAAGAGGAGATATGGAGGGAATCGATTTTGGGGCCGAGGGGGGAGGTGGGACCAGAAAGAAGGGGAGGGGAGTCAACAATCGGAGAAAGAACATGAGGATGCCGAGAGTGCTTTCAAGGAGCCTAGCGGTGGTCGGAGTAAGGCGGAAAACTTTCAGCCGCCGGCTAGGGGAGAGGGCAGTTTCGGTAGAGGGGATGATTGGCAGTATCTCCAAGGAAAGTGCGGATTCGATTCCTTTGGAAAAGGAAGGAAATAATTCCAATGCAGCGTTAAGCAGACATGCAACAATCAAGGAGAATCAGAAAGTACTCCCATGCAAATCAGCCAATGATTTTGGAGATAAAAGGAAAGATGATGCGGGATCCTCAGAATCGCCATTAAATGCCACAGATGATGGGGGATCAAAAAATGTTTATATCGGTCAATGGGACACAATAAAGAAGCGCATGATTTGGGGAATTATGGAGAAAAATCAGGAGGCTCAATACTTGGCTGGAGGGACGTATTCATCCACGTCAGGTGGGGCTGGTTACGTGGCTAAGAAGGTGGCAGAACACGTGGGTTATAGAACTGTCCAGCCAAAAAAACACCTGAGTTTACTGCATGGTGTTCGACCAGATGGTGGAAACGCTCCATTGGGTGAAGATATGGCGCCAAAATGGTACCACAGAATATGGTCCAGGCCGGGGGGAAAAAAAAGCAGCGGTGATGATGGGGAGAGAGGTGTCATTTTTGGGAGATCCGGTCATCTTCTTATGGGGGGTGGTTCTCCGGCAAGTAATGTAAGGGGGAAGAGAGCTAAGGTTGGGGATGTGGTTCTGAAGAAGGGAAATGATGAAAAGGCGGCGGCTGTGACACAGCCCCGCCAATCGCCATGAGCATAATAAGTTGGAACTGTCGTGGGCTTGGGAACCCATGGGCAGTTCGGGACCTTTGCCGGATGGTGAAGGAAAAGAGACCCAAGATGGTTTTCATTATAGAAACCAAGCTACAGGCATCCCAGTTTGATCGTCTTAAAAATAAAGTGGGATTTGAAAATGTTTTTGTGGTTGATAGTGTTGGTAGAAGCGGAGGTTTGGCATTATTTTGGAGCAGTGAGGTGGATGTGAAAATTCAAAACTTTAGTAGAAGACATATCAATGCGAAGGTACAGTTGGAAAGGTGGAGTCCTCATTGGAAATTCACGGGATTTTATGGACATCCCGATGTCACGAAGAGAAAGGAGGCGTGGAATCTCCTTCGACATCTTCGGTGTATGACTCCAACTCCTTGGCTTTGTGTGGGAGACTTTAATGAGATACTTGAGTTGTCGGAGAAAAATGGTGTACATGGACGACCAATGAGGCAAATGGAGGAGTTTAGAGAAGCTTTGGAGTTTTGTAATTTGTATGATCTCCAATATAGTGGACCAAAATTTACGTGGAGCAATAAAAGGGGAGGAGCTGATTTTGTTCAAGAAAGATTAGATAGAGCCACGGCTAATGGGGAGTGAGTGGAGATTTTTCAATATATGACAGTGGAGATTTTGGCCGCAAGAAGTTCTGATCATGCTCCTGTCCATGTTATGGCATGTATTCTACCCCATAGTTTGGTGAGGCGCAGGCCACGTTTATTTTATGAGGCAGGATGGGGAAAGAAAGAGGAGAATCGCCAAACTATTAAAAAAGTATGGGTAGCAAAGGTTCAGGCTGGGAATGAATGGCATAAATTAAAGAAGAAAATTGAGGGGAGTAGGAAGGAGATTCTTTGTTGGAGGAGGAAAAATAAGGAGAAAATTGAAAATAGAGTTGAGCAAAAGACGAAGCAGATCGTGCTTCTCCAACAAATAGAAGGGCCGGAAAATAATGAGGAGATTGGACAGATTCAAAAAGATTTACATGACTTGTTGGAGGAGGAGGAGATGGGGTGGAGACAACGAGCCAAGGAGCATTGGTTAAAATATGGAGACAAGAATTCGAAGTATTTCCATGCAAGTGTGAAGCAAAGACAAAGAGCCAACCATATTCATCGTATTATAGATGAGAGTGGGGTGGAGTGTGTTACTGTGGAGGAGGTGGTTCGGGGGTTTACCAATTACTTTCATTCCATTTATACAACATCTAATCCAGATGGTATTGATGAGTTCATTGCTGGAATTCCACTGACCGTGACAACTCCTATGAATGCATTGTTGGGGAAGGATTTTACTAAGAAGGAGATTTGTGCAGCTTTATCTCAGATGGGTCCCCTAAAATCGCCCGGTTCGGATGGCCTACCTGCAGCCTTTTATCAAGAACATTGGGCTTCTATAGGCAATGAGGTATGTAATGGGGTGTTACAATTTTTATCATCGGGGGTTTTTGATGAAACTATAAATCATACTTATATTGCACTAATCCCGAAAGTGAAAAATCCTTCAAAGGTATCAGAATTTAGACCTATTAGTCTTTGTAATGTTTTGTATAAACTTATTTCCAAAACTTTGGCTAATAGGTTGAAAATAATTCTTCATGATATTATTTCACCAAATCAAAGTGCTTTCGTTCCGGGTAGACTCATATCCAATAATGTAATTGCGGCATACGAGACAATGCATTCTATGTATACTCGGATGTGGGGAAAGGTTGGGTACATGGCTTTAAAGTTGGATATGAGTAAAGCCTATGATCGGGTGGAGTGGGTTTTTTTAGAAAAAAATTATGAAGAAAATGGGCTTCAATGATAGATGGGTGGGCCTAGTGATGAAATGTATTACAACTGTCAAATATGAAGTGTTGATTAATGGTTCCCCTGAGGGTTGTATTCAACCTAGTCGTGGTCTTCGACAAGGAGACCCGTTATCCCCTTATTTATTTCTTTTATGTGCAGAAGCGTTGAGTTTCAAGATCCGGTGGATGGAACAAGAAGGCTCTTTCAAAGGGGTTCCTACATCTCCTAGAGGGCCACGACTAAGTCATTTATTTTTTGCGGACGACAGTCTTATTTTCTGTCGGGCCACGATACATGATTGGAGGATGTTAACAGAGATTTTAGACTGGTATGAAAAGGTGTCGGGCCAAAAGCTAAATAAAGAAAAAACATCAATCTTTTTTAGCAGAAACACAAGCCAGAGGGATCAGAATCAACTTATTCAATTAGCTGGGGTCCCTGCTACTCAAAGATATGACAAATATCTTGGTTTGCCGGCGTTGGTAGGGAAGTCTCGGGTTAAAGAATTCCAAAGTATCACGGAGCGAGTTCGTAAAAGGGTCAATGATTGGAAGATGAAACTTCTGTCTCAAGCAGGAAATGAGATCCTTTTGAAAGCTGTGATTCAGGCCATCCCTACTTATAGTATGAGAATTTTCTTATTGCCCAAAAGTTTGTGTAAGGAGATTAATACCATTATGCAAAGATTTTGGTGGGGCCGGCCACTCGGAAAATGTCAAGAAAATCCACTGGATGTGTTGGGAGAAAATGGGGAGATCCAAGACACAAGGGGGCATGGGTTTCCGTGACTTACAATGTTTCAACAAAGCACTGTTAGCCACACAATGTTGGCGATTATTTCATTACCCTCAGAGTTTGGTGGCACAGATTGTTAAGGCAAAATATTTTCCAAAGCATTCTTTTTTAGAGGCGAAGTTGGGGAGTCGACCGTCGTTTGCATGGCGGAGCTTACTTTTGGCTAAACCTTTGTTTGAGGAAGGAATGATTTGGAGGATAGGCGACGGGCGGAAAGTGAAGATATGGGGCGACAAATGGATTCCAAAACCGGTGTCTTATAAAATACAGTCTCCTTGTCGGCAATTGGAGCAAAATGCTTTAGTAGCCGAGCTTATTGATAGGACTACAGTTTATTGGAATTATGCTCTTATTCATAGCATCTTTTGGA
>NC_081546.1:22943903-22945046 GCF_901000735.1 Corylus avellana
TAAGTGACTTTAATTAGTTAATACTTTGTTTATTATTCATTAATGAATTTTATTTTAATTTGGGTTTGGGTTGGTTTGATGTTTTTTTTTTAAGTGATGGCATTTGATGGGATTTCTTTACCTTTGGTAAAAGCATTTTTCATTAACTAGTTTTGCTAGTCTAATTAGCATTCATTATGTTAATTAGTCCATTTGCTTTGGAAAAATGTATTTTATAATATAAAAAAAAAAAAAAAAAGTTGAAGTGGATCAATATAAAAAAGCTTCAATTTTTAGCCCAAAAAACAAATATTTGGGTCCCAACAAAAAGTATTTGGTCCCTAAAACAACTCATTTTTAATAAGTTATTTTAGCCCAACAAAAAGTATTTGGGCTTTCAAAAGTCAAAAAAACTCATTTTTGGTTTTTGGCCCAACAAAATAAATCAATATAAAGCTCTCGGTTAAATCGGTTAACCGGTTTAACCGGACCGTTTAACCGTGTACCGTTTTAACCGAAATTATCGGTTAAAATTCTTATTGGTTCGGTATCGGTTAATAAACCATTTAACCGAAAATTATCGGTTAATAACCAATAAGGTCCTTAACCGGACCGTTTTGACCGATACCCAGGCCTAGATGGAGAGGCCAAATGCACGTGTGAGAGAGAAACCACAAGTCAACAATATGGGATGCCATTATGCTGTGGGGCCCACGGTAAGGCTGATGAAAACAAGTCACCAATTCTGACAAATATATATATATATATATATATATATATATATATAATGCTGAATTACTCGTTAAAGGTAGTCTAATATTAAATATTGTACCTTATGTGATGATTGATTTGATTGCGTTAAAGATTTAGTGAAATATTTTGTTTTATTTTTTATTCATAAAAAGTATTTTGTTTAGTTTGCTTTGTATTTTTTTTTTAGGATGTTTAGAATTATATGAATTTTAACTTTCATTGAAATATAATAGGTATCTGACCAATAATATTAAAAACTAATGCTTTGATAATCAAAATCCACATGCTTTCTTGCTATTATTTTCATTTTAAACTATTCACATGAGAACAAATATTTTAACATTTTTACAAATATGTTGTCATTTAGTTGAATGTTTTATAAGATTTTCTTTTTTTTTTTTTTTTTTTTTT
>NC_081546.1:22945066-22988033 GCF_901000735.1 Corylus avellana
AAAATTAATAATAAAGATCCTTTAAACCAAAAAAAAAAAAAAAAAAACATATACTGACAATTTTTGTTTATGACAGCCATAAAAATATGTTTGGCATTGTGTTAAGTATTGAACTTACTTATTAAGTGTTTCATAAAATAGAAAACTTGTATATATGAACCAACTTCTAGTACATGTTAAGATTCATGTGGAATATACAACAATGTTCATCAATGTTGTTTTACTGTAAATAAAAATAAATATTCATAATAACCCTTCTATTACCGCCTTGAAAATTAACCATGTAAAAGTTGAAGAAGCATTTTTTAAGACATTTAGGAACGCCCCGACTTTTATATAAGTCGCAAAGTAGAATTAAATTAATTCCATATGGCATTACTATCTTACATACACTCGCAGCGGAAGAAAGCATGTGTAATTTTTTTTTATAAAAAAAAAAACACAACTCACTTATAAAACACATATTACCAAAGCTTTTATTTGAAATAACATATTATAAAATTATCCATAATGTCATTACAATAACATAAGATTAATATTGTCTTGACATCAAATCAAGAGATGCCTCAAGGGCATTTATTCTCATAATTTAAATAGACTCAACATGAGTCAGTCTTTCAAGGGGTGAAAGGCCTCCTGCAAACCTCATGAACCAAAAGCCTAGGTAGCAAGAGGGTCAGCATCTAACTTCTTTTCACCAACATCTGTAAAATTGCCACAATTTTATAGGGAGATTGTGTGAGTCTACCATTCAATAAGTATAAAATATGTAGACCATAAGTGTGTGATGTGAGCCCCTCTGTTTCCCTTAAAAATCTCTATCTCGAATTTACTAAATAGCTATCTCACATAGTGTTTTCATAAAAGTGTTTATTTTCTAAAACTTCATAGCTATTTTGTAAATCAAGTTAGAGTTTTGTTAATGCATACTTATGAAAACCTCAAATATTTTCCTTTGAATTTAATATGTATCAAACCCCACATATCGTATTATGAAATAGTAAGACAGTTTATAACAAGATAATGAAAAACACAAACATATATAAAACAATATATATTGTATCACATGCTTGATTCACATAATATAATATCAAATTTATTTATCACATTTCACATTTACATGTTCCTTTTTCATTTCATATTTTATGTGTGTCGAGTGTATACTCTCACTTGGCTACCAGAGTTTACTAAGTGTATACCCCCACTTAACCGCTTGGTTGATGCAAATTTATTACTCTTATAACTTTGAAATGCTAAGTATATAACCCCACTTAACCACCGGATACCCATCTTTTACAAACTTTTCACTTGTCTCAGTAAATCATATCTAATTTTCCTTTAAGACTCATTTTCTTTTAACACATTTCTTTAAAACCATTTAATATATAATGTAAACATAATTTATCATATCCCAAAATATGCAGGCTCATAATCACACAAAAAATTATTGTACTTTTTATGCACTAAAAACATCAATTCAATATTAGATCTTCTTTGACTCATTCGGTTGCTAAACATTTAATGCAGCCTAACTTTTCTTTTATCAATCTCAGTTTATGCTCATTATATTTACATGTCTCCTTAATTTCTCCAAAATTATTACTCTTTAATAGGAGATTAAAAAAATTCGGGGTATTGCATTCACTTCATATGGATATGTTATTCATGCATATATATGAACATTCTTTCAATGAACAAAGATATGAAGAGAGTAGGTAGGAAATCTTTACCCGATCTAAAGTTGAAACTCATGGATTGTGTGGATGATTCTTACCTGGGTGGTTCTTGACATGATTTTCATAACAATCTTCCAAACAAGGTGCTAAACGCTTGTTCTGTGTTAAGTGTTGATTCAAACAATCATGAATGCAACTTTCAATAACAGTTGATTCCCCAATACGGTTGAGACAAAACATAAAACCAATAAAGAGGCAATCACCATAGGCGTGTTGCCATACACGAATTGGCTTTTCGCTTTTCTTACAATCTTCGATTTTTTTTGTAATATTGCAACTATGCAATGTTGGCTTTGGCTCCTGATCCGTTGGCTTCTGAGCTTTATCAAGTTCAGAAAAACGAGAAATCATGATGGAAACTGAATGAGGAAAAGAGGTAGGAGCAAGGTTATTAGCTTGTATTTTAACCACAATAAAGATGTAAAACTCTATCATAATTACCATAAGTATTCTAATACATTTCCTAGCCATCTCCTTTCTCTAATATTAGAAGCCAGGGCATAAAAGCCTTTAACTCTTTATAGGCAATTGAATGATAAGAGACCCTTGGAATAAAAATAATTTAGTATAAGAATTGATTTTTTTTCTTGCATTAATTTTATTCAAACAAGTTTCGCTTAGTATTTAAGACTTTTGAAAGTATGATCCTTTTTTCAATTGAAGAAATTTTAGTTCAAGTAACACCTTTTGACAAGGATCACAAGGTTTCATACTAATTTTTTATGATGTTATATTTAGCAAAAGTAAATGAGTGAAAAGAGATGATCCAATAGCCACAATATGTCATATCAATGAACCCATTTAAAAATGTTTTGAAAGAAAATATTTATTCAAAAAAAATGTGATATATATATATATATATATATATATATATATATATAATGAAATAGAAATGATCTTATTATTCATTTATGAAAGAAAATATGGGAGTTATTAATAAAACGGACACATGTTTTTTGGGGAAAAAAAAATTATAGAAAAATTGATTTTGACAAGTATGAAGAGACAATAGAGTAAATTAATAAATTAATAACGTAATTACATTAAGATATATGCCTTTGGATGGGAATAAATGTATTGATTCATTGCTTAAGCAATGCAAAATGCTGTATTGTATGACATTCATTTAAAGAAAGTTTAATTTCAAAGAACTGTTTACAAAGGGTAACTTTTGATATAAAAAAAAAAAGTGGTATTAGGATGAAGAGACATCTAAACATATTAGAATATATCAATTAACTTGATCATGTTGAGTTATATGACTTTGGAGGCGGATAAAATGTATTTAAATCAAGGGTAATTTATTTATGGTAACTTTGTATAACATGGCATGCATTCTTAACCTACACATTCAAGGGTGGCAAACTACCCCCCTTCTACACCCACCCAAAAGCTTCTCCCAACCAAATCAAAATCAAAATAAAAATATACTACCCAAATTGGCTGATGTTCTGAAGCTTATTACAAAAATAATTTGTAAAGCCCAATGAAAATTATTAAGAGATTAATTAGCACTATATTAAATTGGATATGTTGGACAAGTAGAATAAAATTCAAGGGACAAGACTTGGAAAATTGGTAGAAAGTCATTTTTCTGGTTTTCCGTTCGAATGGGAGTTTTTCTGTCAGAAGGGGTGAATTCCAGAAAGGCTCGGTTTAAGTACCCTTGTTCCAAATTTAGTTCGGATGGGGAATCAAAATGTAATTCCCGAGAGCTCCATTCTAAGTCTTGTTCCAAAGCTCGTTCGAATGGCGGATGTTTGGGTGAAGGTCGAGATGTTCGTTCTAACTTCCCTTGTAAGTGTCGTTCTAATAGAGAGTGTCATAGCAAAAGCCGAGAGGTCCATTCCAATGGAGTTCAAATGCAACTACATTGATGTGTCTCGTTTGAACGGGGATTTTATCTGTCCGAACGGGCTTATGTTGTAGTGTTCCGTTCGAACGGGTCATTTATCTGTTCGAACGGAGAAAGCCAAGAGTCCACTATAAATAGCAGAGATGCAATTTCTAAGCTCCTTTCTCACCTTTTCTCTCTCTCCTCACACCCAAAATGCATTTTGCTCTCCTAAGGACCAGTCATCAAAATAGATTACAGGATTATAAGCCAAATCTAAAAATCGTAAAATAATATCAAGTCTCAAAGCCTATGCTTAAGACGATAAAGCATATAAATAATCTCGATCATATTGTAGCAAGTGTCTCCTCCACTGCTCCACATCTTGATCAACCACTCGGGATCCTGCTACTAAAAAATAACCCTAAGTACACTCTCCAAAAGTACTAGCTGTTTCTCAAGAACGGTCACCTAGGTAACTAGTTATAAAACAACACATGTTTCATAGGTAAAAAATATATAAGTGAAAGCCCACAACTTAGTAAGTATAAATACACATGATGTACATGTTATTAAGTGTTGAACTCAATATTTATAAATCACATGCAACAATTAATGTAAGATTATAGTTCATCATTTGATAGAATTATCATGAATGCAATATAGATATAATATATATATATTGTACATTGTATTATACTTCATCTTATATGATTAATTAGAAAATGATTTTCATAGAATCTGGCGGATGATTTGGATGAAGATGTGCTTGAATCCTGCAACTAAAAAATAATATTTTAAGAGTATACAAAATTACAAATCATATATGCCAAGAAACACTCACAAAGAAAAAAATTATAGTGTGAAGCTAGGTGGATGCTTTTTGAGAGGGCCATTAATACTTAAATAAATAGATGAGAATTTTGTTTCAAACTCTTGTGAGCCATGGCTCTCACCGGCCCATATATATGTGGCTCTGTTTTCCAAATGGCCCCAAAAAAGGTGGTATACTATTCCTCTTAAATTTAACGCTCAATATTCTTATTTTTTACATCATATCAATAGTTTTTTATTACTATTCAAATTAAAAAAATTACTACAAAATAAATTTAAAAAAAAAAAAAAAAAAAAAAAATTCACTTTTTCATACAAAACATTCTTATTTTATTTTCTCACATTAATTAAATCTGCTACAATTTCAAGTTACTTCATTTTTTTAGGCCAATGGCTAACATGGGTGGCTGAGCGTTGGTATGGACAAATTTTTTTTCCTTCTTGTTGGGTTGAAAGAAATTTATTAAACTAACATGTGTTTAAAATGTATGTAATTCTTACACAAATTTTTAAAAATATGTGAGAATTTTAATTAATAAAATAAATTAAAATGATTTTTTCCAAACTAATTCGGATGAAAAGTCTACCCAATTGGTACCGACCACACTCCCTACCTTATGGCTCATATTTCCTACACGTTGGGAATGTTTTACATTATTCGTGTTGACCCTTCACCTAAAAATAAAAAAGAAAATCAAATTTGACAAGAAAATCCCATGCGCCACACGTTGTGAAGTCTCTGTTTGTGTTTGATACAAATATCAGGACCTTCGTCTCCTTCCATTTCCATGGTGGTAAAAGTCCAATTCTTTTGACTTCTTCAGTGCCTCTCTCTGCAAATAGTTGTGAGAAAAAAATCCCTCCCTCCCTCCGTTGTTCTGTACACATGGGGATTTAAGTAGCTGAGCTCTGATAGTACTCTCTGGCTCAACCATGGCTTGCCCATCATCATCATCATCAACACCGACATGGAAGACAAAAGCAATATGCGACTCTACTTCCAAAATCTCCTGCAACTTCAACAACCCCTCCTCCATGTTCCTCTTCTTCTCCTCCATTCCCAACCGACATTATAAACCACCCCGTTTCACTGCTTGCTCATTAGACCCCTCCTCCTCTTCTTCTTGTTCTACATCATCAGCCCCATCTTCTTCTTCTTCTTCTTCTTCTTCTTGGTCTACTTATTATGCAGCTACTTGCAGACACGTGAGAAGTAAATGTACAGACAATGAAAGGATCCATGATGTGGGTTTCTCAATTATAAAGAAAGCTAAGGCACACAATTCTTTGAAGTGGATTGCTAGAAAGCGGCATTTGTGGCGAAAATTTTGGTTTGCATCCAAGAAGATGAGGAGTATTATCTTGCTCAATGTCATCACTGTTGTCTATGGTATTCAACTTTGATCTCTTCTTCGTCTTCATAGAAAATTTAATAATGGGCATCTTTGCTTCAAGCAATTTAATTTGTATTGGTAAAATTAAGAGAAAGACAGAGAAGCAGCTTCACCTCCTAACGAAATTTAATGATGGGTATTTATTTTGTAAATAATTTGAAGTTTCATAAGGCTTTGGTAAAAGCATGAGAGAAATGACTTGCTTCCTTAAAAACTCTGTAATAGGTGTCTATGTCTCCAGCCACATGATTTGTTGGTAATGTTTAGAATCATCAGCTGAATTGTTGTATGGGCATGTGTTAAATTTTGCATTGGTTTACTAAACTGGCTATGTAAGTGATTACAAGGAGCATCAATTGGGGTTAATCATTTTGTAGTATAGCATAGATATGACTAGTACTTTCTCAGGTCATTACATTCCACTTTGATGAAATTTGACAAGTACGTTAATTTGGTGGTCTGTTGATGATTTCACTTTCTTGGTATCAATGGGAAATGACAGAAACTTTTCCAACTCGGTCTATAAAACTTTCATTGGTCTCTTGAGCATGTGAAAAGCACTTCCTTTTTAATAGTTTTATTAAAAAATCACATGCTTCTCATATGTTAATTAAAAAACTATCTTCTCACATGATAAAGGACATATAACAAATCCTCCAACCCAGTTTGAAGAAAATTTATGTCCATTAGAAAATAGTTTATGATACAAACCTTCTGTACCACCTCTGTTTATGATACAAAAGCATCGTCTTGTATGTAATTATGCTTGAACAAATGCAGTAGTATTTGAGGTTGTTGCCTAAATCTGTAGGTATCACAATCACATATGTGGCACTTTAGTGCAAAACTGTTTGGGATGCTCACTATATTAGGACAAAACAATGAGAATTACATAGACTGCAGGAATGTTGATGTCTTCATCAATGAGAATGTTGATGTCTCAGTCACTACAATATGCTCAAAAAAATCAGCTGAAGTGCCTTCATCAATGACAGTATTTGTTATTTATCATAGTGGGTTAGTTATGGACTCGTTCTTTCATATCTTGGTAAATCAATAAGTTTGTCAATCAAAAATCCCAAAATCATAAAGTATTAAGTACTATGTTGGTTGCAAACTGCAGCAAGTGACATTCCAGTGGTGAAAGGTGTTGAAACTAGCATGGATCCAGCAACCTTCTCTGCCGTTCGATTCGTTATGTCGGCCATCCCATTTTTGCCATTTGTCTTTCAAGCTCGAGATGATTTTAAGACACGCAATGCAGGGATGGAGTTGGGTTTGTGGGTGAGTTTAGGGTACCTTATGGAGGCAATTGGGCTACTTACAGCTGATGCTGGGCGTGCATCATTCATTTCTTTGTTTACAGTAAGCTCAAACTCCTCAAAACATTTCCTTTTTTACCTTCAACATTGACTATGCATCTAGTCTAAAGGAAAAGTAGATCTCAGGATTGGTTTTTGGAAAAACTTTCATAATTCTCATCTCATAGATGGCACAGAGGATTTGATACTTTCTTGCAATTTTCTCTTCTTCTTGGTCAACTCCCTCTTATCTTTTAGCAGTCGGTGAGTAGAGTTAATTTTCCTCCCAAAGAAAAAGGGAAAAGAGATTTTTAAGCTAGCTTTTCTCAATCTTCTCCCTATGCATCACTTTTGTTTACCACCACAATAAGAGATTTCCAATCCTACATGACTGAGACACCTGATTCCTCTTTTCCTCCCTGGAAAAGCAAATTGTAAAGTGAACAAAAAAAATGATTCAGTACAGTACAGTACAGTTCCAACAAATCCCTGCTAACGATTGGACAGGTTATTGTGGTACCTTTGCTTGATGGCATATTAGGAGCAATGGTACCTGCCCGTACCTGGTTTGGAGTCCTCATGTCTGTTCTTGGGGTTGCTATGCTGGAATGCAGTGGATCTCCTCCAAGTGTAAGTACTGTCTGGTTCTTCATCAGAATATCTTATTGCTTGGGATGTAATAGGTTTTTTTCTTTCTTTTTAGATGAATGAATTTCTGTTAACAACAAACAAAGATTACAACACACTCTAGCAGAAAATCTATTGGAACCCCAGATGCCAGCAAAACATCTTGCAACAAACAACACCAAAGTCCCAATACAGAAACCAAATGAATCCAAATCTTTAGACACCAATCTCAACCTGCTGAAACCAAAACACCAGCAACTATACAAACTACACTTGCAAACACCAGCAGAAATACAAATCAGCAACAACTATACAATTCACATTATACAAACAAACCATTTACTCTATACAGACTCCAGCAGATATACAAGACGGCAGCACCTTCTAATATAGAATATGATGCGAAATACCCCAGTTGTTGCAAACAACTACATTCTCTTCATTCCCTTTGAATTTCTCCTTCTCCATAATTCTGCATCTACCTTCAAACAATCTTCGGTAACACTTTCTCCTCTGATTTAATCTGGTTCTCGTGTTTAATATCGTTTCACAGCCTGCTAACATGCTGTAACTTTTAAACCCTTACTCCACTCCCTCGTTCCTTTACTTAATAGGTTAAACCATTAAAAGGGGAATCATCTGACATGGAAAAAAATGATTATAGCACTGATAATCTATGCTCTTTGGATCACATATATCCCTGTTAATGGCTGATTGCAGAATAATTTATCTTAATTTCGTAAGTCCTAATATGTCAGGTTGGAGATCTTTTGAACTTTTTGAGTGCAATATTTTTCGGAATTCACATGCTTCGAACTGAACATATATCAAGAAGCACAAAGAAGGAAAAGTTCTTACCACTTCTAGGATACGAGGTTCGCTTCCTTTCCCTGACCGAACTAGCTCCCTCAAGTTCACTTAAACATGTCTTTTTGGACAACGCAGCGTTTCAATCTATGCATGTGAAAAAGTCAATGGTTTCATGTAGGTGTGTGTCGTTGCTCTGTTATCCACAATCTGGGCTTCAGTGGGAGCATTGTTTGATCCTGTCCATGGCTTTATCCAATCATCATGGACATGGACAGATCTACAGGATTGGATTGTCGCATTTCCATGGATACCTGCTCTTTATACAGGCGTATTCTCTACTGGATTATGCTTATGGGTAGAGGTATTGTTTCTTAGTTCTTACATTACTTTGTGTATGTGACACCTAGTGGACCTGTCCGTGATGCATGTCTTTTAAGTTACTTCTTCTCTACTTGAATATTGTGTATGATCATGAATTGAAGCATATCATGAAAGTTTAGGATTACGCGGTTCTTCCTACAATTTATACAGCAAGATTTCCTTAAATGTGTTAGAATAGAAATGAAATGATTAAATTCATCCATTCGTATCAGCTTAAGCTTTTGGAATAGTTGGTGATTTAAAAAATGCATGTAGTTATTTCATCATTGGTTGTGATTTTCGTGCCTGTGCGCTTTTTTCTGGGTACAAATGACTGTTGTTTGTTTCTGTTTCTGTAGATTGCAGCCATGCGTGATGTTTCAGCAACAGAAACAGCCATCATTTATGGGCTGGAGCCACTATGGGGTGCAGGGTTTGCTTGGTTTCTCCTTGGTGAAAGGTGGGGTACTATTGGATGGATTGGGGCTGCTCTTGTACTCGGTAAATATTCTTCTTTCATATGTTTTTTCCTCTTCCTCTTGTCAATCTGATCTCTTAATTCTTTCTCAAATATCAGATATGAAAGCTGATCTTTCAAACATTTTCCTGCATTTTATGTGGTTACAAAAATAAGAAACTTTTAGGTAACAGAGAAAGAAAATCAGATCTTACTTCACTTGAAGTGTTCTAAACTGACTGGTCCACATCTTATGGTAGGTGGAAGCTTAATGGCGCAGGTATTAGGATGTTTACCACCCAATAAGTGTATTAAAGATGAAGAGGGTAAACAGAAAGGTGATCTCCTGCTAGTTCGAGACAAGCAAAAAATGCAAAAAGGTCTCTCTACTTCACCAGTTGTTGTCAGCACAAGGAAGGATGTAATAGATTTGATCAAGTGATCCCTTCTAGTGATCTTTAATGTTTGTATTATATTCATATTTCTTCAAAAGCATAAATCCTATAGGTTAATATAAATATCATATTGGTAAATGGTATTCCATTGATGTTTCTTGTTGTCCTCAGTCTATACCAAATCTATAAGATCTGAGCCTCTTGCCTTTCCTATACAATGAGTAATGCTAGAAACTAATGTGTTATGTGTTAGTGCCAATCAGACCTTAGATCAATCCTTGTTTAAAAATAAAATAAAATAAAATAAAATAAAATAAAATATCAAGGGCCTATTGACAAGTATAGTTGGGGTTTAGAGTAGGCAGGGTGCCAATGGTACAAGGCAGACAATATATGCAAGCACATCAATTATTTTTAAAAGAACAAAATTTTCGTCTAAATTGGTTCTTTCAATTCAGTCTATTAAACTGACATAAGTTCAAAACTTTCGTAATTTCACGTGTATAAATGGTATCTGGAGCACGCCCAGTCGCCCATCACTTCCTAGAAGACAGCTAATAGTTTCTGCAATGCCAGCGGCAAATTGCTTGAGGCAAGCAATGAGACTAAATTGTGCTTGTCGATCAAACTCCAGTGTCACTGCAAAACTGAGACATAATATTGATTTATTACTAGATAACCAAATCAGAATTTCATCTCCAACAACTGAAATACATAATTGATGTCATTAACAAGAGCAAAAATAAAAACTACAAATGTTTTTTATTCTTATTTTTTCTACTGGCAAGTTCAGCAGCTCTTCTCTATCTCATTATTTAAAGATGAAGAGGCCTTCTGAGAAATCAACATAGATAGGATGATATCAAGGCATCAACCATCAACTAAAACGATACAACCAACACCAAAGACTGTTCAAAATACATTAAAGCTATTAATATAGATAGGGCAAATGATGGGAAACAGAATCACTTCTTCCTCGCAACGAACAGCCCCCATTTCTGTTCGCCAGACGAACTCCTGATCAGCTTTGCCTTCCATCCACCAACTATTTCATTGTAGTCTTCCTGCATATTATCCAAAGACCATGAGGGAGGGGGAAAAAACAAAGAATTAAGACAAAAACAGTAAAGGACAGATCAACCAAAGAATACAAACAAAAGGAAAAGCGCACCTCAGAAAAGTCCCTGATGAATTCATCCTTGTCCTTCGCAAGGGCATTCAATTCCCGCTGTAGAACTTGCATGAACTGAAGCACAAGTAACAATTGTCTTAGATCAGGAAGTCAACATAATTCATTATTTAACAAGACAAAAAGACTATCTACGCAAACCTGATCAGTACGATCCTCCGCAATCACCTCATCAAAACCAGCATCCTTAAGCATCTGCACCAAGGTTAAAAAAAAACAAGAGTTAGATATGTCAAGGAAATGTAATGAGAAATACCATGAAAAGAGGCATGAGATGCATGAAATGAGAGAGTTCTAATGCAAACATACCTGACCATAGGCTTTAACATCATGGAGATCATAACCCCTTTGTTTAATATATTCAGAAAATTCCAGTGATGGAGTTCCAGCACTCTTGCAGTAATCACTAATAAGAACTTTACCTCCTGGTTTCAACCACTTGTGGAAAGATCTGAACAATGCAGGTTTGTCCTGAAAATTAACCGGCAACCTCAAGCATTAGAGAAAGAGTTTTCAAGAAAACCCACAAAACTGTATGTATAGAGCACCAAAGAGGTAGTAAAAGTCTAATATGCAGTAGGATTAGCCAATTTAAGAATATCATAAGGGTAACAAGATCTAACAGATGCCTCAAAATCGTGTAACCGAGCAAACCATAGCCAGCATCATTGTAACAAAGGCCATATGATATAAACTCAGGATTTAGTCATTACCTACAAATAGAAAAACATCCATGCCTGTATGTCTTCTGATATAAACAAGATAACATAGTTGAAAAAGTTTCCAACAAAAAAAACAAAATACAGAAAGGGCCTCAAACAGTGGGTATATACACACAATAATTGCTTCCAAAATGAGGTAATGCTTTCTATTTCCACTTTGTCCATGAAAATGAGATAAATAAAAGGAAATGAATATAACTGTTTGAACAGGAAACCAACAGAAAAATAGAGCTGCCTTACTTGAATGTGCAGAATAGTGTCACGGCTGTATATCACATCAAATGCATTCTCAGGATATGTTTTCTTAGTGCAATCAGCAACTTCGAATTCAACAGAGCATTTCAGTCCGATAGCACGTTCAAGAGCAAAAGAAATCATATTTATGGAGAGGTCAATCCCAACAACCTCAACATCGAAGTTCTCAGCCATATAAAAGTCACCTCCCCCAATGCCACATCCAACATCTAGGACCTTCTGGCCAGTCTTAAGTTCCAACTTTTGCACAAATTCTTTAGTTGTATCTGTTCAAAGACAAGGATTCACGTAAAAGTAAAATTGAGTTAGGAACTTTCGTCTTACCCCTCTCGATAAGAAAAAAAAAAAGTAAAACCATATATTTGTTTTCTGATTTGTCTAACAATCTTTTAGGTTTTAAGTTCAGACTGAAATAAATACTGAATGTTGATAATGTAGAAGAAACTGCGACAAATTCTGAACATCAAAGCAAGCAAAATTGTATACACACACACACACACACATATATATATATATATGAATATAAAAAGAAAAAGGCAAAGAGAGCTGATGTTGTGTGAAATTCCCCATTAAGTACCTAAGCTAACGTTAATGACATTTTATAACACAAAAGATCAAAAATATTACTCAAAAATTTCCAAATTAGTCGGTGAGTCAACATGCAAGCACATGTTGGTTTCCGAAATAGTATGTTCCAATTATATGTATCATACAGTTTTTTCATAAGACTTAAAATATGATTGTATTAAAAGTCTCATGACATAAGCCAGAATGATGTGCCTCTGCATTGCTTATTGAGAAAATGGGATTCATAATTTCATAAGGCCTCTATGGCAAAGCTTTCTAGAAGAGATAAGAACAAATTTAGCAGAGAGTAATCCAACACTTGTGCAACGAATTAAAGGTTTCTCCATGACGATCAAAAACAGTAATGAGGTGTAACGATTAAGGCTCAGAATTTACCATTAAATGAATAGAGTAATTTCTAACTTAACGTGCTGCTACAAGAGACAATCCCATGAAAGCATTTTCATAGAACCAGCTTTAAGAATTTTCTGGTAATAATTTATTTTTCATTTATTCAACTTAGTGCACGGAATCTCTTCTTTTTACTCCTTTTATCTTCGGTATCAGACAGCGAAAATGAAGAGAGAGAGAGAGAGAGAACTTGCAGTCAGTAAGGCATACCTATCCCTCCTGTGCTCACAAAACCTTGTCCAAAGACACGCTCATAACGTAATATGCCATTAGACTTATACTGAACAGTGTCTAAGAACCGCTGAAACCCTCTATCATCCTGAGAACTGACCTTTTGCCATATCCAGCAAATCTGCATTTCAGAAACATTGCATCGAGTCAGTTGGCCAATTTAAATTAAAGGATGAGCTCAGAAGCAACCAATTGTATTACCTGGTTCTGATTCTTTTTGTTTCGCACATAAGCTCCAATGCATTTGCAGCCAACAAGAGAGAGTTCAAAGGAATTTCCAGAGCCATCACTCAAATGGCATTCTTTAAAGACCTGTAGTACTTTATAATCAGAAACAAATTCTTGCGACAACAAAATTTTTGGTTTTCAGACAGCATGTCTCGACAGGTCAACCCCATCAAGCTCATATTTTGCACATGAAAACCCATGTAGATGAGTCCAAACACAGAGATCATACCTCTGTATTATGTAAAACAAAAAGAGAACTTTGATAAAGATGCTATGAACAAAAATACATTACAATTATTGAACTCAGCCAGGATGAATGGATGATTCATTGAAAACCATTTCATTTTCTTTCTTAAAAACTAGACAATAATAAAAAAGGACAAGGCCTGATTCAAGTTTAAATGCAGTCAAATCAAACTTTGGTGTGGTTGACTGGCCTCCACCAAAAGTTCAAGTCAAACACATTGAGTGTAGTTCAATGTGTAAATACTCATCAGCTTTCTTTTCACATACACTACACAGTCAGAACATTGATTGTAAATCTATCTTAGAGTCATGATAGTCTTTCATCACATATTTATTCAACAAAATTTAGCAGGTCCGGTACAAGTATTAAATAAAGAAATTCATAAAAAGGCAAACCTTCGTATAAAACCTGGGCTCCCGGTAGTGGGTTGGGTTGTACTTTCGCTTGCTGTCTCCAGATTGATGGAAACAAGACTCTCTGAAGAAAATAAATCCACCAACCTTCAACCACTTGATCATTCTTTCCGCCACATACTCCACCTGCAATGAACAGAAAGAAAAAAGCATAGAGATACAATCGGAGAAGAAGCTAACTTGTTGTTCCTTAGAAATAAAATCTCTATGCAAGAGCTAAAGTAACATGTTTTCAATTAAATCATTAACAAGTTTTGAAGAAGTATTCATGCAAATACTCTGAATGAATCATCAGAATAAATAAAATTGTATGTAAACATCAGCAGTACAGTAGCATATGCAAAACCATGAATAAAGAAAATAGCACTACAAAACGGTTATAAAACTCAAGTGGATATTACAAGACCTGATGCTAGATATTAACAGATAATACCAAAACCATGACATATATAACTAAAAATATCCATAGTAAGTGGTCACTGCTGACCTCGGACACTAGCCAAGAAAGAAAAAAGGCCATTTTCTTTTATTGCTCTACAATTTATCAAATGCTAAGTCTGTCTGAACCTCCTTTCACTTTGTATTTACAAACGAACTCTGATACAGCTTGACTAGCCCGTATTTAACAATCAGTTTCTTTAGAAATACATAGTGAGAAGATAATTTCCTCTTAAATGTTGTGGTATGTTAAAAATGACATTGCAAAAAGTACCATAAGAAATCAGGAAAGGGAAAATGGCATAATCACTGCTAGCAAAAGAATAAGACAACACGCCTGAGTAAAGAAATAAAAAATTACATGAGGTCAATGCGGTAGTTCTTTTTTTAATTTTTCTTATCCTTCTTATCTTAAAATTGGTAGAATTTCTAATTTAGTTTAAACTCACTTGATACTAACATCCAAGTTATTGATCTTAAGGACTTGTAACCACTTAGCCATACCCAGAAGATCATTGGTTTCAGTTTATATGATCAGCATTGGGTTCATAACTGACATCAAAAGTTCTATACACTTAGACTCCACTAAACTCAAAATGGCACCAAATGTCTATTGAAGCAGAGCCAGCAAACCCTATATGACTTACCTCTTCATCAGAAAGATACATAAGGAGCCAATTGGAGAATATCAAGTCCATTGACTCTTCAGATATTTTCAAGTCTGGGGATGTCACATCTGCACACATAAACTTGACATTCTTGTGGTGCCCATTAATACTTTCATTCTGCAAGGAGAAGATTGAAAAGAGAATAGTAAGAGAAGCCCCACAAAAATTACATTTTCTTATTTGGCCAATAATTTTCACCATAGTTACCTTCTTTATCACGCTCTCAATAAAGTCCAAAGCAAGAAGTTGACCAGCCTTCTGAGCTAATTCACCAGTAAAACGACCAATACCCGCTCCAAGTTCTAAAATTGATTTTCCTTCATATGATGGCAGTATTGAAAGTACCTGTTTGTAACCCAGTTAAATCAGTTCAGGACATTGAACGTTGAGCATATTAACAGCAAATTATCCCAACTTCCACAAAAATGGAATTATCAATTAAAAAACATTGTTTTTGGTATGTTACTCGGTTTCACATTATGACATGGAAATAACACAACAGACATTGTTACCATAAGAATAAATATTCACTGGGAGTTGAAGAAGTTGCTCATCTCACTCTCGTATGTGATAAAGCCTCGAAATTTTACAATATTTTGTTAATTAGAAGTACTATTAGCCGCTTCCATATATTGACAATCTAAGAACATGCTCAGTATTTCAAGCACAAGCGCACAATCTTTTCGTCCAAAAATTAAAACATAAACAAGAAACAAAGAATCAACATCGTTGCCATAAAATAAAATTTAACAAAAAAAATAAAAAGCACAATGAATCAAGACAGAGACAAAAGCGAGAGAATTTTACTTCAGGTCGCTCTTCTTTATCAAGATCAGAGGCTTTGGAGTCGAGCATCATAGCCTCGACGGTCAAATCCGCGGAGTGCTCGATCCAGTAGTTCTTCTGCATCTCTCGCTCTTCTTCTACGAAACGAACCATTTTCCAAATCGAACCCCAATTCTCCCATTTCAAATCTAAACGAAAGAAAACAAACAAACAAACACGATCCAAAAGGCGTACCTTGAATGGCAGCCATTGCGAAATCAAAGTAGACGACCAAAATGCGAAGCGAGAGCGAAATGGATGATTTAAAAGAGGGAGGAAGAAAAGGCGAAGAAATGGGCTAACAACCCTCAACGGCAAGGCGGGTTCTGGAGAAGCTCCTGGATCTGCGGTTGGTTGATCCCCCTTTCTGCTGCATTCCTCGCCCTTGCAACTCGAAATGGATGATTTAAAAGAGGGAGGGAGAAAAGGCGAAGAAATGGGCTAACAACCCTCAACGGCAAGGCGGGTTCTGGAGAAGCTCCTGGATCTGCGGTTGGATGATCTCCCTTTCTGCTGCATTCCTCGCCCTTGCAACTCGCGCACGTCTCTCTCTTCCTCGCTGAATTTTCCAATAAAAATAAAACGCGATGGCATGCAATGAAGCTCTTGCTTGGCTATGGAATTTATGGGGGATTTTAAAGCAGAAATTAATGGTTGGCCACGTGGGGAAATGTTAGGTATTCTTCTAGTGTTTTTTTAGTGTTTTTTCAATTGTGGTGTGGCTTTTAAAATCACCGTTGAATTTAAGATTATCTTTATTGACTTTTAATCTATTGATGATTTTAAAAACCACATCACAGTTAGGAGGACACCAAAAGAACAATAAGTTCCGTTTGATAACCGATTTTGCCTTCAACACTATTCATCGATCTTACTTTTTTACTTTTTCAACATTCTCTTACTTTTTATATCACATCAATCACTTTTTATTATTATTCAAATAAAAAAATCACTATCAAACAAAAAATTTTCATTTTTCTATACCAAACATTCTTACTTTTTCACTTTTTCAAAAAAAAAATATATATATATATACTTGTTTTTACATTGATTTTTGCTACAGAATCAAATCAAAACCAACCAAAACATTTTATCAAACATACCCTAAAAGAACACTTAGTATTTCCCATACATATATATATATATATATATATATATGGGGGCTGGAAATAAATAAATAAAAACACCCCCAAGTTCTTGAGGGCTTTTATAAGGGAAGTTAATGGGCCAACCATCCTTATCATTTCAAATGAAATAGAAATTACATGGTTTAAAGTATGTAAATATAATCGTATAAATGATTTCACATTAATTAAATTTTTATAAAAACGTGTAAGCATTAATTTCATATACACTCTTAAATATATCAACTTTAAATTATAGCTATGAAATGAATGTGGGAGTGCTACACAGTACACATCTCAAATTTTCTTCTTAAAAATTAGTTCTCAAATGATGTGTCATCATCGCATGAGATTTGTTATTTTGGGAAGTGTGTAGCATTTTTAAAAAGAAATTAACTTTTGAAAAGAAACTAACTTTTGAAAAGAAATTTTGAGATGTGTAGCATTTTTAAAAATAAGTACTTCTATTTCATTTGAAATGAAACGGATCATATTCCAAGTCAATGGGTCTAGCAATGGAGTGAAATGAAGATGATTTATTTTAGAGTAATACTATATATTACACCTTCATTTCATTCGGTTGGTGTGATAGTACTCATCAGCCATTGAATTGTTACTCTCCATGCTAAATATTATTTTAAAAAATACCTAATGCTGAGGATCTTTCTAGGTGTTCGGATGGAATGATCATCCACTACAATTAGGCATTCTAAATTCATAAAAATTTAGGCTACCTAAGAGAGCAGATTGTAGAGTTTACTTATCCTGAACAACCTAAGCTGTTGAACTCACCTGCCCAAAACAAATTGATCCCATAATCCATTTTATTAAGTTGCCCAAAAATTCGTGCAACTTAATTAGAGTAGATTTGAATCACCCATACTAATTTATCTTTGTATTAAGAGGAATGTTATATGTACTTTTAAATGTTTACTATTTAATAAAATAATAATAATCTTAACTGTTACATAAAAAATAAACACTTTAAAATTCATATAATATTTATCTTTAATTAATATGATTCTGTCGGTTAAAAAAAAAAAAGGTTAATAGGTTGGTGATTTCGTTGGCTTTTTTCTTTATTGTTTTTAAAAAGAGAAAGGACTAGAAAGGACTGGGAAGTTGCGAACGGCCAAAGGTGAAGAGAATCTGGCTGAACCTGCCTTCGTTTGTCTTTTAGCCTTCCAATGGGCCCCGCCACGTGATTCCCGGATCTTTGCTCTGAGTACCCGTTTGGCACTATTTTCAACCTTTTCTTTATTTTCTTATTTATCTAACCGACAGGCTAACTTTTGTCGTTTACGACAATGAAACCAAACGGACGTTAGACTTGCATCACGTGTGGGCCTGCCGTCAGAGCTTTCAATTATTTATTTGGCTGTCAAATCTGGAGAATAAAAATAGGAAATTTTCTATAATTTTTTTAGAGGGTTGAGATTTAATTTCGATTTTAAGGATTAAAAAAAATAAAGGACACAAATTTCCTCTAAATAAATACGGAGGAAATATCTTCCAACCGATGTAAAATAGTGTAAGTGTCTATAAACATTTAAAAAATATATTAAATTATAGAAAATGTTGGGTGTTCTTCTAGTATTCTCTTAGTGTTCTCTTAACTGTGACGTAACTTTTAAAATCACTAATAGATTAAAAATTAATAATAATAATATCAAGTTCAATGGTAATTTTAAAAGTCACATCACAGTTAGGAGAACACTTAACATTTTCCTTAAATTATTAACCTCATTAATAGCAGTTTATTAATTTAGACTTAATTTAATGTGCATATTAAATGTTTATAGACACTTGACATTATTTTACATGGGTTGGAGAATATTTCCTTCATACCTGTTTGGAGGAAATTTCTGTCCAAAAAATAAAAAATTAAGTTAAATTTGAATAGTTAAAAAAATTACAAAAATAATTCTGCATTGTTTTCTTGCTGCACTTAAAAAAATTATTATAAACAATTTTTTTTACATTTTTTTTTTTTAAAATTACAAAACTTATTTTTTAATTTATATCACATCAATCATTTTTTAATATTATTTAAACAAAAAATTAACAACAAAACTCTTTACCAAATGGCTCCTAATATCAATAGATCGACGGTTCTTATTGCTGCGATCAGAATCCAACAAATATATATGTACATGATATCGAATCCACGGAAAAACCTTCAATTCTATTTTAATTAAGGTTTTATTTAATGCATACAAATTTAAATTTGATAACTTGTGTTTTGTATTTATGTTGTTTATTCTTTTTTTTAAAAAAATATTCAGTTTGAAAATCAGTAGCATTTTGAGAACAACAACCATAGACTTAATTAAATGCCTTATATAAAAATGTCATATTCACAAACTTCCCTTCAACGCAACGTACGGTCTCTAATTTTCGCATCACATTGTCGTGGTCAAATCCCTATTTTCCAAATCTACTGTAAATGTGGGGTTTCTGCATGCATGCCTTTTGTAAGATGAAGCATTGAAGCTAGTAAAAAAAAAACTATTGTGGTTATATATATATATATATATATATATATATATATACTTCAATTTCATCCTCATCGAGCATGTGGTAGGCTATAATTTTTTATTTTTTAACTGGAATTTATTCAAGGGTTAATGGGGGCGCTCTCGCATTAGCCCAGTGAAATAAAAATATAGAATAAAGTTTTTAGATGAAGTGTAACACTACTTCAGTTTTCAAACACTCATAGATACTAAATCTCACATTAATTCATTAGTAAGTTGATAATATTGCAGATTGTCTACCATTTTCCCCGGTTGCTACATGATAATTGCTCGGAAACCCTAATAACTTGAAAGCCAAAACTGTTAATTACCATAATTAGGAAGACGTATTCACAAGTAGCTGAAGAACTTGTTCATCTGACCTATATATATATATCTCGATCACTCTCAATCTAATTAGAAAATGCTCAAATATTTCTCACGCATAGCCGTGCATACTACAATCATTTCATCCAAAAATTCAAACACAAACAAGAAGCAAAGATCAACAGCATGCATTGCCATAAAATAAATAAGAAGTGCACGCATTGAATCAATAATATATATAAATATATAGAGTGAGAAAAGAGAGAGAAATATACTTCAGGTCGCTCTTCTTTGTCAAGATCAGAGGCGTTGGAGTCGAGCATCATAGCCTCAACGGTCAAATCTGCAGAGTGCTCGGCCCAGTAGTTCTTCTGTATCTCTCGCTCGTCGTTTTCTACGTACGACACAAATTAATAACCATTTTCCAAATCAAAACCAAAGGAAACATTAACCCAAAAGGCGTACCAAATTGAATGCCAGCCATTGATTATGATAGATCAATGTGAAGAAATGATGAGGGAAATGGAAGATTCAAAGAGAGAGAAAAGGTGAAGAATGGGGTTGTTATAATTAACAGCCCTCAAGGGCAAGCCGGGTTCTGGAGAAGCTCCTGGATATCCACTTGCTTGCTCTCCCTCTCTGCTGCATTCTCTCTCCCCACTCTTAACCTACGTGATGGCAGGTGAATGAAGCTCTTGCTTGCTATATAGGATGTCTAAAGCCTCAAGGGTTCCTTTATGTATTTGGTTTCTTTGGATTTATGTGCCTATGTATCACAAGAGAAATTATTGGCGTCCAATATTATAATATCGCGTGACTCAATAGAGATGTAAGCAAAATGAATGTAAGAATGCAAAGAAGGATTTCACTTGGATCAATATGATCATATATCACATCTACTTAGTATTAGCTGCATTGGGTTTAACTCAAGTTCTAATGGAATTGAGTCAAGTTATGGCTCAATTGGTCTTGAGAGAGCGTATGTGGTTATCACCGATTAGACCCTTCCTAAACAGTTCCAAGCAGGCATGTACTACCATGGTCACATCCAAGTAGAGTAGCCATAATTGGTCGTTCTCCTCTTGCCCTTATTGCTAAAATAAAAAATCACATATCACATCTAATTAATATTAATTGCCTTACGTTTCACTATGTCCTGGTGGGGCTCAATAAGCTATGGCTTAATTGGTCTTCAGGGAGCAGCGGAGCACATACGATTCCCGCCATCTAGGTCCCTCCTAAGCACTTCCCAGCAAGCAAATGCTACAATGATCACGCCCTGGTAAAGTAATCTCGGTTGGTCACCCCCCTCCTACCCTTCTTGCTCAGGAAAAAAAATAAAAAATAAAAATCATATATCACGTCTAATGGATCATGTGTACAAGATTCTCTCCTTAAGACTATTGTTTGTGGCTTTTAAACACTAAGTTGGAAGAATTTTCGAACGGTTCGATACAAGAAACAGCTTGAATTCGTATAATTTTAAAAATCGGATCTTTATCCGATCTTTTTTAGATGTTTGGGTTTATCTTTGCATTAACATGATAGCACCCGTGCACACATGATTCTCTCTACTTCAAAAAAAAAAAAAAAAAAATTCCTCTAACAGTGATGATCTTTTACCTTAAAACTAAGGGATAATGATCATTTCCATTTTAAATGATATGGATAATATCTATTTCATTGTTATGATTTAGAGAAAACCTTCAATTAGGATGTGGTGTAAAACCTTTATTTTCTTTACGAGTAATTCTAGAAGTCTCTCTTGTGTCATTCTTGTATCTCTTCAAGAATCCTTAAAATTATCATTTGATCAAAATTCAATATTGATTAATCATAAGCTTAATGATGATTTTAAGAGTCACATCATTCTTGGAGAGACACAAGAGTGACACAAAAATAACTTGTAGCTTTATTTCTTTTACAGCATCTAATAAAAATTATACAAGTTAGCAAAATACACCAAATAGAATGGAGATAAAAACATCCAATCTTTAAAGCAGATCAAACCCATCGACAAAAACCCTTCTCTTACCATTCATTCTAATCCACCAATGGTTCCCCTAAACAATCACCATCTTCTCCACCAAATGCCGCCACCGATATCTGCGGCTGCCTAAAGCCACCGTCCTCAGCCACCAATCAGTTTGTCTGTTTTCATCTAGCTAATTGTTCAAAAAAAAAAAATGATCTCTAACAATGATGATCTTTTACCTTGAAACTAAGGGACAATGATCATTTCTATTTTAAATGATATAGATAATATCTATTTCATTGTTATGATTTAGAGAAAACCTTCAATTAGGATTTGGTGTAAAACCTCTGTTTTCTTTACGAGTAATTCTAGAAATCCTTTTTGTGTTACTCTTATTTCCCTCCAAGAATGATGTGGCCCTTTGATCAAAATTCAATATTGATCAATCATAAGCCTAATGATGATTTTAAGAGTTACATCATTCTTGGAGGGACACAAGAGTGACTTGTAACATTATTTCTTTTACAGTACCTAATAAAAATCATACAGGTTAACAAAATACACCAAATAGAATTGAGATAAAAACATCCAATCTTTAAAGCAGATCAAACACATCGACAAAAACGCTTCTCTTGCCATTCATTCTAATCCACCGGTGGTTCCCCTAAACAACCACCATCTTCTCCACCAAATGCCGCCACCAATATCTGCCTAAAGCCACCGTCCTCAGCCACCAATCAGTTTGTCTATTTTCATCTAGCTAATTGTTCATTTCGCTTGTTTCGTCTGATTGTGTTGTGGGCAATTTATTATCCATTTGTTTGGTCATTTTGTGGAGACAATACATGTGACAATGAAGGTTATTGGCGTCGTTTGGATTAGAGTAGAAGCTAATGTCTTTGACATCTTGTGGGTTCGGAAGGCCATGGCATGCAATGGTTATGGAGGTCCTAGAGAGGTTGGTTCATAGCAACGTTGTTGAGAAATAGAAAGTTGGGGTTGAAGAGATGATAGGTTAATGGCAGAAAAAGAAAAGTTACTTTATTCATTGGAGGAAGTGGCGCAATAGCTTTATTGGCAATGTTAGGTGAAAGAGGCGGAAATAGGTAGATCTGGTTTCTAAAGAAAAAGAGAAACGCCCATTTTGTCGATAACGAAGAATGAGTTGCTAATTCGGTGTTTTTTGTGTGTATTTTATTATGTGTTTCAAGTTTGTGTGATAAACTAATATTGAATGATATAAAATGAGGGGTTTACCGCACATTCTATAAAATGAGAAAGTTTGTACATATAATAATGCATATAAAACTTCTTAAAAAATAAAAAATAATGTATATAAAACTAATATTATCAATCTTTTTTAACATTTAAATAATGTAAAAGATTCTCTAATAAGTAAGATGATGCTAACATGATACGATATCTAATAAGTAATCATACGTGCAAGATTCTCTACCTTGTAAAAATACAAATACAAATACAGAAGATTCTCCACCTTATAAAAAAACATTAAAATAAATAAATATGGTTAATGGGTTGGTTTTGTCGGCTTTTCTTTATAATTTTCAAAAGAGAAAGCGCCGGTAGCCGAACTCAAGAGAATCTGACGGAATCTGCCGCTGTTTGTCTTTAACACTCTAATGGGCCCTCGCCACGTGATTCCCGGGACCGACCCATTCCCTAGCCTACTTTTTAGGCCATTACCTCTGCCAACGGCTACTTTTCTTGTGTACGACGGTGAATTGGATCACGTGTGCGGGCCTGTCGTTAGAGCTTCCAATTATTTGGCGGTAAGATTGGCAAGAAGTACGGTGCTGTCATATTTGGGCGGTAAAATCGGATAATATCGAGTTTCATAACGGAAAAACGTTTCATTCTATTTTTAATTAAGGTTTTATTCAAATGCAGATATTGATAATTACAGTGACCAGTGACTGACAGAGTTAGAATTTTTGATCCTTGCAAGGACGGTAGTAATAATTATCTTAGGACTTTCATAGAAAAAATATATAATATTTTAAACCATTATATATACATAACTAGCATAGCTCAAAATTTGTTTTTAACAACTAATTCAAAAATTGGTATTTTTTAACGTCGAGAAAACACTGAGGAGAAAAGAATGGCTCCTTTCCCTGTCCCTCTTCTCTCTAGTAACAGTGCTCAGTGTTTTTTATAGTCTCTTTAGAACCCTGTTCCTGGCATTTTTGTTTTAAATCTAGTTTGTAAATTTATATATAGATCTAATTTTTCAAACTCAGATATACTCGTCTTCACCAACCAAGGCTTGTCTTCTTGGAGATGTCTACGATACTGTATTCCTTAGCTGCTGCTTATTTTTTGTTATTTTTGTCCTGATCTTTAGGTGAGTTGTTTTCCTAACTTTTTAAGCAGAGATGGAGTAGATCGGTGGTGGATTATCTCTCACGGCAGGAAAATAAAATTTAGAAATTTGGGCTACCTATGTCTTAGATCTAATATACTTGAAGTAGATTTGTTTCATAACTGTAATTGTACATGAGTTAACGGAAGCTGAAGTTATAAATAATACTACTTGATTGTAAGAATTCTTTGATTGTATGTATGATTAATGATTTTATAATCTCATAATATTTTGCTATAATTTATGAGAGTTTTATGCAAGAGCGTTATTTTCTAATCTTTTATTAGTGAAATCTGACAAGATTCTTGTTAAAAAAAAATATATATTTTTCCATGGCCACGTTACTTTGATTTTAATTTAATATTAATAAATAAAAAGAAAAACTCACATGCGTATCAGAAAAACTCACATCAACATTAAAAAAATATAAGACAATTTATCATATGCGTATTAAGTTTTAAATTATCAGTACTAAAAAGTAAACTGTCTTACTTTTTAAGATTTTTATAGGGTGTTTTTTTGTTTTCTAATTGTATATAAAAGAAAAAATATTTTATAAATATTTTATGTTTGGAGTTCATAAAAATAGCTGGTTCTTTTCAAGTTCCAAGATAATCTTATTTTTTCCCTTCCACAGCCAAACCTTTTACTCTCTCTCTCTCTCTCTCACTCTCTCCTAGATCATAATTTGAGCTCAAGATCTATTGAAATTTTTAGAAAATTTTTATTTCTGAAATTTTGAATTCAAGTCGTCCATTTTTTATCAAATGATCATTGTTCTCACATGTGTCCCACTACTAATAAAATAATAATAATAATTTAGTATTTTATTATTTTATTAGTAGTAAGATATGTGGCAGAATAATGATTCTTAGATGAAAAATAGAAAGCTTAAATCTGAAATTTCAGAAACTGAAAGTCCTTTAAGAATTTAAGTGGATCTATTGTTTAGTTTAGTCATCTATACCCAACTAGTGGTTACTTATTTGTCCATTGTTCAAGCAACACTTTACTCTTAGCATTCATCGGATTCAACATTTTAATTATGAGTACATCGATCTAAAAATGAAAAGTTTAAACTTGAAAAATAATTTACAACTTAAAAAAAAAACTTTTTCAAAAACTTTTGTAGGGCCTGCCCACCCACTTTTGTATTTGCCACTCAAAGTGACCACACACAAAATGAGGAGACATGAAAGAAGGACAATAAATATCAAAGAGGAAGTGGGATCAGGATCCCCACCCTTTAGTTGAGAGAATATGAGGCTCTCATATTGCTTATCCTGACCATTGAATTTAATTTAATAGTCTACATTGTGTCACGTGTCCGACTCAAAATTAAATAATAAAATATTAATTATCTTCTAAAAAGAAAATAAAAATAAAAATAATAAAAAACTTAAAATCAAATAACAAAAAATTTGGGTTGGCTGGCCACCCCAATTGAGCCTAGGGATGTCTTCGGCCACCCCCTAGGGCCAAAAAACAAAAAAAAAAATGAAATTTTTTTGGGACCCCTAGGCTCAACTGGGGTGGCCGGCCACCCCACCCCAACTTTTTCCTTCTTTGATTTTAAATTTTTTTATTATTTTTATTTTTATTTTTATTTTCTTTTTAAAAATTAATTAATATTTTAGTATTTAATTTTGAGTGGACATGTGGCATAATGTGGGCTGTTGGATTAAATTGAATGATCAAGATCATCAATATGAGAGCCTCATATTCTCCCAATAATGGGAGGGGATCTGGATCCGCTTGATGTGAAGAAATCTCTTTCCATGCCTAAATGTAGAGAAAACTCTTAAAAAAACCCTCTACAACATCTTTTTTTGATGTGCCCTTAACAAGTTGTCCTTACAACTTCTCTGTTGGGAGAATTTTTATGGTATTTAGACAATCTAATAACATACGATTCCACTACAAAATATAGAGGATTCAGATGAAACAATGCAGGTTCAAAATTCAAATGGATGTATCTATGAAGGAAAATTCAAAATAAGTTCACATTAAAGGACTCGATTTAAATTTTAAAGGGCTCACATTGATAGGTTCTTGTGGTTGGATTGGGAAAATGGGATTTGAGTGAAACAATTTTCCACTTCAGGCAGGAGAACACCACAAAATTCCACTTAAGATGGGGGAATACTAAAGATCAATCACAAAATGCTTTCTCATAATTTTATTGATAACAAAATCGTTTTTAAATAGAATATAATGGGATAATAGCTAAAGTGATAAGATTGCAAATATTAAAATTAGAATCTTAAATAACATAATCCTAATTAACTGAAATTCTATTCTAATAGCACTAGTTACAGACACAGTAGATCATTCATTTCCCTACAGCTACCCAATCCTATTATATTCCTAAAAATTTTTTATCTCTCTCCTCTTACTTAAAAAAAAAAGTGTTATTAGTGGCGTGTCTACTGTGTAAGATTTTTTCACTAGTCACCATTTAGTGACATGATAGTTTCTGACACGTTACCATTTGATAATATGTCAAATTTGACACGTTACCATTTAGTAACGTGTCAACTTTAACACGTTACTAAAGTTGTTAAATTTTTATTTATTTATTTTTTTCAGTTTTTGAAATGGTGACGCCATTTAGTAACGTGTTAAAGTTGACACGTTACCAATGGGCATTGGGAACATGCACCAACTGGCTCCTCTTTTTCTCTTTTACTTTTTTCTTCCTCCGGCCGCGCTTTTTCTTTCTTCTTTCTTTTTTCTTCTTTCTTCTTCTCTTTTTCTCTCTTTTGCTCTCACGCCCATGGCAGCTCTCTCTTCTCTCAATTGGGAAGAAGAAAAGGAAATGGAGAAGAGAAAAAGAAGAAAATGAAAAAGAGAAAGAACTGATTTTTTTTTTTTTTTTTTTTTTTCTGCTGGGTTTGGGATTTTGAAATTGTTTTTTGCTGCTGGGTTTGGGTTTGGGATTTTGAAAATTTTTTTGCTACTGGGTTTGAAATTTTTCTAGGTCTGAATTTTTTGATTGGTTTGGTTTAATTTTTCAAGTTGAATCCACTTGGGGAACAGACATTGTATACTGTAATGGGTAATTTTTCTTATTTTTATGGTTGATTTTTCTGTCATTTGTCTTAGCTTTTAAACCTATTGACTTTTCTGGTTCTTTGGTGTTGCAGGTTTTTTTTATTTTTGGTACTCTCCAACTCCACACAGTGAGTGAGTAGTAAAATCAGATTCTAAGTTCAAAACTTTTAAAATTTTTTGCTTAAATTAATTTTTGCTGCTGGGTTTGAATCTATTGATCTATTCCAAGTTCAATTAATTATTTTTTTTTTGTCAATTAAATTTTGATTTGCTGGGTTTGGATTTTTGAAAATCAAATTCTTTATTTGAAATTTGGGTTTGGAATTCCATGATATTATTTGAAAAAAAATTTCCGGAAATAAATTTGGAATAAAAATTTTATTTTAATTTTTACTAATTTTTTAAACTTTAGTAACGTGTCAGAAATTGACACGTTACTAAAGTTTAGTAACATGTCAATTTCTGACACGTTACCAAAGGATGACGTGTCAGAAATTGACACATTACAAAATTCCCTTACTAACTTCCAATTTTTTAACCTACCATACACATTACTAATGACACGTCACTAATGGGCCGTTACCAAAATTAAGTTTGAAGAATTTCCTTCAACTCAATCTATAAAAATAACATGTGTCTAATAGCGTATGAGAAGCATATGTTTTTTTTAATAGTATGTGATGCATATGCATTTTTAATAAAATATTTGCCATGTATGCCCCTACTATTAAAAAAACATGTGATTTTTACATACTCAAAGAATAAATGTTATTATTATAGATTTTAGGTTAGAGAAATTTCTTCCGACCCATTTTAGAAGAAAACTATGTCCGCCTACATAACCCCACCACTATATAATTATTTGTCAAATATCGAAAAGTTGAGCAAAAAACATTTGAAATATTAATAAAATTATTTTTAATATATATTCTAAACCGGTTAATTACCGGTTATTAACCACTTTTCGAAATCCCTATAATCAGTAACCACTACCCGGCCTAGGCAATTGTGCAAAAAACTCGGGGATAAAAAGAAGTTTATCGGTTTTGTGGTGGTGGTGGGAGTTTGTTTGGTTTTAGGGGTTTGGGATGGTGCTTCTGTGGTGGTCAAGATGGCGGGCTTTGACCGGGATGTGGGTCTTCTCTAGGTTTTTGGGTGGCAATAGTGCTTATGGGGTTGGTTAAAAACACCTCAACAAGGTTTTAGAGTTTCTGCAATGCCAACGGCAAATTGCTTCAAGAAAGCAATGAGAAGGTCTATGATATTGCTTTATTACTAGATAACTAAATCAAACTATTAATGTCATTAACATAAGCAAAAGTCAAACCTACAAATGTGTTTTTTTTTTCCTTACTGGCGAGTTCATCAGGTCTCTCCTCTATCTGATCATTATTTAAAGATGAACAGGTTTGCTGAGAAATCAACATAGATAGGATGCTATGAAGACATCAACCATCAACTAAAACGATACAACCAACACCAAAGATTGTTCCAAATACACATTAAAAGCTATTAATATAGATAGGGCAAATGATGGGAAACAGAATCACTTCTTCCTCGCAACGAACAGCCCCCACCTCTGCTCGCCAGACGAACTCCTGATCAGCTTTGCCTTCCATCCACCAACTATTTCATTGTAGTCTTCCTGCATATTATCCAAAGACCATGAGGGAGGAAAAAAAAACAAAACAAAACAAAAAACAAAAAACAAACAAAAGGACAGATCAACCAAAGAAGACAAACAAAAGGAAAAACGCACTTCAGAAAAGTCCCTGATGAATTCATCCTTGTCCTTCTCATGGGCATTCAATTCCCTCTGTAGAACTTGAATGAACTGAAGCACAAGTAACAATTGTCTGAGATCAGGAAGTTCAACATATTTCATTATTTAACACGACAAAAAGACAGATCTATCTGCGCAAACCTGATCAGTACGATCCTCCGCAATGACCTCATCAAAACCAGCATCCTTAAGCATCTGCACCAAGGTTAAAAAAAAAAACAAGAGTTAGATATGTCAAGGAAATATAATGAGAAATACCATGAAAAGAGGCATGAGATGCATGAAATGAGAGAGTTGTAATGCAAACATACTTGACCATAGGCTTTAACGTCATGGAGATCATATCCTCTTTGTTTAATATATTCGGCAAATTCTGGAGATGGAGTTCCAGCACTCCTGCAATAATCACTGATAAGAACTTTACCTCCGGGTTTCAACCACTTGTAGAAGGATCTGAATAATGCAGGTTTGTCCTGAAAATTAACCGGCAACCTCAAACAACAGAGAGAGAGAGTCTTCAAGAAAAACCATAACAACTGTATGTATAGAGAGCACCAAAGAGATAAAAGTCTATATGCCGTAGGATTAGCCAACTTAAGAATCGGTAACAAGATCTAACAGATGTCTCGAATCGTGTAACCGAGCAAACCATAGCCAGCATCATTGTAACAAAGGCCATATGATATAAACTCAGGATTTACTCATTGCCTACACAAATAGAAAAACATGCATGCCTGTATGTCTTGAATAAGTTTCTGACAAAAAAACCAAGTATAGAAAGGGCCTAAAACCGCGGCTAATAATTGCTTCCAAAATGAGGTAAAGCTTTCTATTTCCACTTTGTCCATGAAAAAAAAACACGAGATAAATAAAAGGAAATGCTTCTAACTGTTTGAACAAGAACCAGAAGAAAAATTAGAGCTGCCTTACTTGAATGTGCAGAAAGGTGTCACGGCTGTATATCACATCAAATGCCTTGTCAGGATATGTTTTCTTAGTGCAATCAGCAACTTCAAATTCAACTGAGCATTTCAGTCCAATAGCACGTTCAAGAGCAAAAGCAATCATGTTTATGGAGAGGTCAATCCCAACAACTTCAACATCAAAGTTCTCAGCCATATAAAAGTCAGCTCCCCCAATGCCACATCCAACATCTAGGACCTTTTGGCCAGGCTTAAGTTCCAACTTTTGCACAAATTCTTTAGTCGTATCTGTTCAAAGACAATCACGTAAACTTTGAGTCAAATTTTTAAAAGTAAATTGAGTTAGGAACTTTCGTCTTACCCCTCCTGGTAAGAAAAAAAAAACAAGTACAACCATATCGTAGTTTTTCTGATTTGTCTAACAATCTTTTAGGTTTAAAGTTCAAACTAAAATAAATACAGAATGTCAATAATGTAGAAGAAACTGCGACAAATTCTGAACATCAAAGCAGGTGAAATTGTACACACACATACATATATATATATAGAGAAAAAGGCAAAGAGGGCTGATGTTGTGTGAAATTCCCCATTAAGTACCTAAGATAACGTTAATGACATTTTATAACACAAAAGATCAAAAATATAACTTAAAATTTTCCAAATTAGTCGGTGAGTCAACATGCAAGCACACGTTGGTTTCCTAAATAGTATGTTCCACTTATATGTATCATACAGTTTTTTCAAAAAGAATTAAAATATGATTGTATTAAAGTCCCATGACATAAGCCAGAATGACGTGCCTCTGCATTGCTTATTGAGAAAATGGGATTCATAATTTCATATGGCCTCTATAGCGAAGCTTTCTAGAAGAGATAAGAACAAATTTAGCAGAGAGTAATCCAACGTAACATTTGTGCAACGAATTGAAGGTTTCTCCATGACGATCAAAAACAGTAATGAGGTGTAACGATGAAGGCTCAGAATTTACCATTAAATGGATAAAGTAATTTCTAACTTAACGCGCTGCTACAAGAGACAATCCCATGAAAGCTTTTTCATAGAACCAGCTTTAAGAATTTTCTGGTAACAATTTATTTTTCATTTATTCAACTTAGCGCACAGAATTTTTACTCCTTTAATCTTCGGTATCAGACAGTGAAAATGAAGAAAGAGAGAGAGAGACAGAGAGACAGAGAGAACTTCATACCTATCCCTCCCGGGCTCACAAAACCTTGTCCAAAGACACGCTCATAACGTAATATGCCACTAGATTTATACTGAACATTGTCTAAGAACTGCTGGAACCCCCTATCATCCTGCGAACTGACTTTTTGCCATATCCAGCAAATCTGCATTTCAGAAACATTGCGTCGAGTCAGTAAGCCAATTTAAATAAAAGGATGAGATCAGAATCAACGAATTGTATTACCTGGTTCTGATTCTTTTTGTTTCGCACATAAGCACCAATGCATTTGCAGCCAACAAGAGAGAGTTCAAAGGAATTTCCAGAACCATCAGTCAAATGGCATTCTTTAAAGACCTGCAGTACTTTGTAATCAGAAACAAATTCTTGCTACAACAAACTTTTTGCTTTCTGGACAGCATGTCACGACAGGTCAACCCTGTCCTGCTCATATTTTGCACCCACGTAGATGAAACCAAATACAGAGATCATTGTAAAACAAAAATAGAACTTTGATAAAGATGCTGTGGACAAAAATACATTGCAATTATGGAACTCAGCCAGGATGAATGGATAATTCATGAAAACATTTCATTTTCTTTCTTAAAAACAAGACCATAATAAATATGGACAAGGCCTGATTCAAGTTTGAATCCAGTCAAATCAAACTTTGATGTGGTTTTCTGGCCTCCACCAAAAGCTCAAATCAACACATTGAGTGTAGTTCAATGTAAATACTCATCAGCTTTCTTTTTCACATACACTCCACAGTCAGAACATTGATTGTAAATCTATCTTTGAGTGATGATAGTCTTCCATCGCATATTTGGTCAACAAAATGAGTATTAAATAAAGAAATTCCTGAGAAGGCAAACCTTCGTATAATATCTGGGCTCCCGGTAGTGGGTTGGGTTGCACTTTCGCTTGCTGTCTCCAGATTGATGGAAACAAGACTCTCTGAAGAAAATAAATCCACCAACCTTCAACCACTTGATCATTCTTTCAACCACATACTCCACCTGCAAAGCACAGAACGAAAAAAGCATAGAGATACAGTCAGAGAAGCTAACCCGTCATTCCGAAGAAATAGAGCGAATGTAACATGTTTTCTGTTATATTATTAACAAGTTTTGAACAAGTAGACATGCAAATACTCTGAAATGAATCATCAGAAGAAACAAAATTTTATGTAAACATCAGCAGTACAGTGGCACATGCAAAACCATGAAGAAAGAAAATATCACTACAAGATGGTGATAAAACTCAAGTGGATATTACAAGACCTGATGGTAACTATTAACAGATAATAACAAAACCATTGACATATATAACTAAAAAAATCCATTGCAAGTGGTCACTGCTGACTTCAGGCCCGGGCCCTAGACAACCCTAGGCAAGAAAGAAAAAGGTCATTTTTTATTGCTGTACAATTTATCTAATGCTAAGTCTGTCTGAACCTCCTTTGACTTTGTATTTACAAATGAACTGTGTACAGCTTGACTCGCCCGCATTTAACAATCGGTTTCTTTAGAAATACTTAGTGAGAGGATAATTTCCTCTTAAATGTTGTGGTATGTTAAAAATAACAATGCAAAAAGTACCAAAAGAAATCAGGAAAAGGAAAATGGCATAACACTTCTAGCAAAAGAATTAGACAGCATGCGGGAGTAAAAAGCAATAAATAATTACATGAGGTCTAGGCAGTAGTTCTTTTTTAATTTTCTTATCCTTTTTGTCTTGAAATTGGTAGAATTTAGCTCAAACTCTGACTTGATACTAACATCCAAGTTAATGATCTTAAGGACTTGTAACCACTAAACCATATACAGAAGATCATTGATTTTAGTTTATATGATCAGCACTGGCCGGCCGGCTCATAAGTGACATGAAAAATACTATATACTTAGACTCAACTAAACTCAAAATGGCGCCAAATGTCTATTGAAGCAGCCACTAAACCCTATAATATTTACCTCTTTATCTGAAAGATACATAAGGAGCCAATTGGAGAATATCAAGTCCATTGATTCTTCAGATATTTTCAAGTCTGGGGATGTCACATCTGCACACATAAACTTAACATTCTTGTAGTGTCCATTAATGCTTTCATTCTGCAAGGAGAAGATTGAAAAGAGAAGAGTCAGAGAAGCCCCACAAAAATTGCATTTTCTTATTTGGCCAATAATTTTCACCATAGTTACCTTCTTTATCACGCTCTCAATAAAGTCCAAAGCAAGAAGCTGACCAGCCTTCTGAGCTAATTCACCAGTAAAACGACCAATACCCGCTCCAAGTTCTAAAACTGATTTTCCTTCATAAGGTGGAAGTATAGAAAGTACCTGTTTGTAACCCATTTAAATCAGTTCACGACATTCAACATTGAGCATATTAACAACAAACATCTCAATTACCACAAAAATGGATTTATCAATTAAAAAATATTGTTTTTAGTATGTTACTCGGTTTCACGTTATGGCATGGAAATAACACAAGATCATTGGTATTAAAAAAATATGATAAGGTAAGAAAATAAAATAGCATTATGCCCAATACAATAATGAGCAAGATATAAATACTGTCAGTAGACTATCCATAAAAAAAATTCCCCAAGACTTTTTTATATCAGATGATTTACAAAATTCTTGGGAAGAAAGTAAAGAAGAAAAAAAAGGGGGGGAGGGGGTGATGTAGAGAAACTCAGTTAAAAAGCTTAGCAAACTCCTTATATGTTGAAACCAGAGAATGGCATGCATTAAACATGAACCAATGAGAGACAAGGAAAGATGGCATACCAAACGCCACGCAAAAAATTAATAAAGTCTAAAATTAGAGCATTCACAGTAGTCTCATGAGCCAAACCACTAAAACCACACAAACGAAACAAAACAAAAAAAAATCCTTCCCCAGTAACCTCAGCAAATTGCTGATTTTTTATTTGTTGGTGAGTGAACAGTGTTAAGCACTATTCATTCACCAAAAGAATAAAAAAGCAATAAAAAAAAACTCTCTCCTCCCTTTTTTTTTCACGCATACTCTATATTTCCTCCATTTCTCTCGTCTTGGATGAGATCTAGAATCAAGAACACAAACATTCATTTTTTGGGAAAACACAGATATAGAGAGCTAGAAGCATACTCTATGTTTCCTTCAGTTCTCTCTCCCTTCTATATTTCCCCGTTGGGAAAAGACTATTTTTTAAAAAATATTATGACCATTAAAAAAAAATAAAAAATTTTAAAAGTACGACCATTAAGAAAAGACAAATATTAAAAAATATGATCATTAGTAAAAGACAAATTTTAAAAAATATGACTATTAGGGTAAGATAAATATTAAAAAATATAACCACTAGGAAAAGACAAATATTCAACAATATGATCGTTGGAGAAAAATAAAGAAATTTATCAAAAAATAATATTTAAATGGAATAGTAAAAATTGATAGCTAAAATATGAAACTGGTGTAAGTGCTTTGAAAAAGTTGATAGCTAAAATAGATAAAGGTGATTTTTTAGTAAGGCTACTGTGAATGCTCTAAAGAGCATCCCTAGTAGACTCACCAAATTTTACTAGCCAAAATAGCTAAAAATCATCGTTCTTTATTTTAGCTATCAACTTTTTTAAAGCACCTCAGTAGCCTTACTATTTTAACTATCTATTTTTACTATTTCATTTAAATATTATATTTTCAACGATTTCTTTATTCTTTCTCTAACATTCATAATTTTAAATGTTTGTCTTTTTTGAACGGTTATATTTCTGAATATTTGTCTTATTCTAACAGTCATATTTTTTTTAATTTGTCTTTTCCTAACGGTCATATTTTTTTGAATATTTGTTTTATCATAATGATCATATTGTTTAATATTTGTATTATCTTGACGGTCATATTTTTTAATATTCGTTTTTTTCCTAATAGTCATACTTTTTAAATTTTTTTTTTCCTAATCGTCCCCTCCAACGCTGCAAAGGAAACGAACTTTAGGTTGAGTGTGAAAAAATGTTTGAATTTTGTTCCAAAAAGAAACAAAAATGGAGAGTAATATATATATATTTTATTCTTTTGGTGAGTAAACAGTACTCACTAACCTTGGTGAGTGAATAGGTTGAATACTGTTCACTCACCAAACGAAAATCACCATTTTGTTGAGGCTAATAGAGAGGGTTTTTTTTTTTTTTTTTTTTGATAGTTTTTAGTGATTTGGCTCAACAAAAAGCTAAAAAACTATTTTGGTGAGTCTACTAAGAATGCTTAAGAGGGTATTAAAAGATTGCCGGAGTGGGGGAGAGGTACATGCTACAACTTGGATCAAAGCGAGAGGTACAACTTCAATCTACCCCATTGGACAATGGTCAATGCGCCCCCCTGTTCAATTAGTTTAGTTTATATTAGCATACTTTTCAGTATGACTTTCTAAGGAGAAATAGATATGTAAACAATTAACCTAAAGTTGCCTTCTAAAATTGCCACCATGAGTCAATTGACTTTCACCCGACAATTAAATAGTCAAGAATAGAAAATATGGGGACTTTTGTTACCTATTCAACATGAAATACCAGCAGCACTTTGAGAACACAAGATGACAAGAATTTTTCACGCACAATCATTTCATAAAAAAATTAAAACACAAACAAGAAACAAAGAAATCAACAGCATTGCCATAAAAAGATGCTCACGACCAAATGCAGATTGAATCAAGACAGTAACAAATGCGAGAGAATTTTACTTCAGGTCGCTCTTCTTTATCAAGATCAGAGGCTTTGGAGTCGAGCATCATAGCCTCGACGGTCAAATCCGCGGAGTGCTCGATCCAGTAGCTCTTCTGCACCTCTCGCTCTTCTTCTACGAAACGAACCGTTTCCAAAATCGAAACCCAATTCTCCCATTTCCAATCTAAACGAAAGAAAACAAAGAAACAAACAAAAAAAATCCAAAAGCCTTACCTTGAATGGCAGCCATTGCGAAATCAATGTAGACTACCCAAATGCAAAGCGAGATGGAAACGAGGGAAATTGATGATTCGAAGAGAGAAAATGCGAAGGCTAACAACCCTCAACGGCGAAGCGGGTTCTGGAGAAGCTCCTCGATCTGCTGTTGTTTGATCTCCCTCTCTGCTGCATTCGCTCGCCCTTCCAAATTAACAAATACAACGTGAATCGTGATGGTATGTGAAAGAAACTCTTGCTTGGGGGCTTTTACAGGGGAAGTTAATGGGTTGGCCCACTTGGCCGGGTACGGTGCTGTAAAATGGAGACCATATATTTTATTGTTTAAATTTTGTTTTATCAAGAAAATAAATATTATGTAGTAGATTCTTATAAGATTGTTATACAGTTGAGATGATCGATGACGGTGAAAATCGGCTTTGAATTAGCAAGGGTTTGTAGAAAGAAAAAAATCAATAATTTTTACTATCACATCATCATAATTTTATAACAGTATACTAATGGTCGGTTTAAATTTACGATTTTAAAAAGTGCAATTTAAAAATAAAGATTTTAAAATGTGCGATTTGAAAACTATATAGTATATAGTATCACATTATTTAAAAATTGTAAATAATATGCTACTATTCGGCAATACAATCTATAAAATTTAAGTACTATGAATATGAAATCTCAACGTAACTTAAAAAGGAAATGGTTTGATCTGGTAAATGGATTGGTCAGGTAACACCTTTTGATTCGGAGGCCCTCATTCAAATTACCACAACAAAATGTGTGATTATCAATATTTCAAAGTGTTTGGGTTTACTTTGTATTAACATGATATATATGACATGTAATTAGTGGACTGAGTCTCCAAGAGGTAGCTTAATCGGTTGGGACCACGCCTAATGAAGTGGAGGTCACTAGTTCGAATTCTCGCTCCCTTCTCTTGTGCGGAAAGGTCACTGGAAAATTCCGATGCCGGAATTGCTGGGTCTACTTAAAGTAGTTCGATAGTTAGGTTTAGAAGAAGGTAGCAAGTATGCAGGTAAGACCGTAAGAAGCATCCCGCGAACAGAGGCCTCCTGGACTTGAAAACGGTTTAGTAGGAAATGGCATAATAAGAGGGGATACAGATCCAATAGATCCAATATCTTCTCCAAATAAAGAATGAGATTGCATTAAAGGCTCAACAACCTAGCCTATAAATATGCCCTTACATCAAGTACAAATCTTAGACCGAATAATTGGCATTAGGCATACACTTGGATCAAATGAACTAACTTAAGCATCATAGGAAGATCTGCTGAAGCATTCGGCCTAGAAGGAAGTGTTCACACTTCACACCATACCGAAAACTGTACCAAAACAAAGCTACTCTCCTTAATTTTCTTTTTTTTAAAAAAATGTCTAATGGTGAGGATATTCCACGAGAATCGAATCAAATTAAGCTGTCGAAATTTCAATAAAAACCTAGCAAAGTGTAGAGCTTATCTATTCTAAATAAACTAAGATATTGAGCTGAATTTCATAATCCCTTTTTTTTAAACTGTCCAAAAATTCAAGCACATCAATTACAGTATCATTTATGATCACTAGGATTGTGCATAGATGATTCTTCCCGTTTGAAGAATATATATATATGGATTGGTGATTTGTTGGTGATTGGTGATTTTTCTTTTATTGTTTTTCAAAAGAGAAAGGGCCGGGAAGCTGCGAACGGTCGAAGAGTAAGAGAATCCGGCTGAATCTGGCTTTGTTTGTGTTTAAAGTTCCAATGGGCCCTCCCCACGTGATTCCAAGATCTCAGCCTGAGCACCTGTTTGGCACTATAACCAAAATTTTCAGCCTTTTTTTAGCTAAGCGACCGGCAACTTTTGTCGTCTATGACAATGAAACATTTATCAAACGGACGTGTGCGGGCCTGTCGCCAGATCAGAGCTTTCAATTATTTCGCGGAAATATTGGTAATAGCCCAATAGGTACGGTATTGTCAAATCTGGTCGATTTTTAATATTGTCCAAGTTATTTTGAGTACAATTTTTGAACAAACTTACCCACTAAAATGTATTTAACTCTAAGCAAAAATGGTAAGTTGGGAAGATCAATTGTGATTATTTTAGTTGGCGTGATTATAGTAGCATTTAGCCGCTAGGTGAGGGATCTAAACGGCAGGAATCGTAATCGCACCTTCAAGATCAGCCTAACCATAATTTAGTCAAATTCCAATAGAACATCCGTAAAAACTAAGGTAGGTAATACTAATCATATATATATATATATATATATATATATATATATTGAGGCATATGAAGACAACATATAATAGTTGTTTTGAATTAAATTAATGTATTATTTACTTTCTTAATTCTCATATATTACATATTTATTATTTAATTATTCTAATTTCCATATGTTACATATTTATTATAAAACTCTTATAATTCTCATAGGTTACATATTGATAATGTACTTATTGTATTATTGGCCTCATTCAACTATAAATAAGTCATTTTATTGTACAATTTATATCAAGTGAAAGAAAGATGTAACCAAAAAAGCCATTAACATGTGGACGTAGGCTATAGACCGAACCACCTTAATTTGTATCTTTCTTCCTTACTTTTTCTCTTTATATTTTTATATAGTTTAACATAAATTGTCACCCAAATCGCTCATTGACGATTCCAAATTGCCACCCTTGTCAATTCTAGTCATTTTTATGGTCCGAAAGCCAATAACCACAAAACATGATACAAAACAACAAACATAATTCAATATAATCTTAATCAAATCTCTTAATTTTAGGGTGATTCAATCTCATCAAATTATCTTTAAATTCTTTCGTTTAGGGTAATCCAATATTCTTTAATCTCAAACAATTTCTATCCTTATCAGTAAGCTCACATCGAAAAACTCAAATTAAATGGCTCGCAACTCGCAAGTGATCTTTTATAGCAGGGGTAAACATTATGCATATCAATGGATGGCAGCAATGTGAAGATTGTCAACTTACTAGTTGAGCAAGACAATATGATAGAGTGGTCAAAAGGGGCGGAACTAGAATTTTTTATGTAAAGAATAAACTTCAAAGAGTTATTGGGAGGAACTTAAAATTACCTTTGACTATTTTGAGGACCACTTCATATGAAAAACACTTCATAGAAATTAAAATTTATAAAAAAAATTTGGATGAACAATGCATAACGTAGGACTACATTAATGGTCAGGGAGAATGATCCTCTCTATTTCAAAGAAAATTGAGAGGAGCCGATCATTTGTTTAATTTTAAAGCCAACATTCGGTTGCTGCGCTCGATCGCATACTTGTTGCGATCGATCGTAGTAACAGAAAGTACATTTTTTTTTTTTTAATAAACTTAATGTACAACAATGAGAAAGAAACACTAAGGATAAGTGAGACACATGTAAAGTAAAGAAATTGATATGATGAAAAACATGAGGGGAAAAAATGTACCGCCTTCAGTGGCCTCAGTACCACTGTGTTAAGTAGATGCGTTCGAGCTCCTGGATTGCTCAAACGCTTCTACTTGTGATTGTAATGTCTCTAGTGTGGAGAGCTGCACTTGAGCTCCACAGAATATGGCTCAAGTGCCTTTGGTGGTGCAAGAACAAGACCTTCTTTATAGGTTGATAATTTTAATTCCACATAGGACGCCTTCTTGGTATGCTTTCTATGATAATGGTCCTTGGGTCTTTTTCTTGTGGAGCTTATTGGCGTCCCATTCATCGAACTGCAGCATTCTCTTGGTACTTGGGTATGGTGGACTGGCTTGAAGAGGTTGCTTTGCTCCATTGATATCCTCAGCAACATATGCATAGGCTGGCCCAATGTCTTGACTTGTGGACTTATGAGTGAGGGGGGTCCTTATTGGATCTTCCTGTGAATTTAGCAAAACTGACTCACTAACACTTTGGATCATACAAGCATCAAAACACTCCAAATCATCATGAGGTAACTTCATTGCATCAAATATTTTAAATTCTATTGTCTCACCATTCACCTTCATACTTGCTGTACCCTTTTTCACACCTATTGTAGTATCAGCAGTTCTCAGAAAGGGTCTTCCTAAGATGATTGGCAAGGGTGATGGCATAGGAGATTCTTCCATATCTAACATAATGAAGTCAGCAGGTAAAATAAATGTACCTACCTTTACCAACACATCCTCAAGTATACCTCTTGGCCTTTTGATGCTTTTGTCTGCCAATTGCAAGGTGATAGAGGTTGGTTGAAGCTCCCCCAAACCCAACTTTTCATATACCATGTAAGGCAGCAAATTGACCCTGCTCCCAGATCCAGCAATGCATGCTCAAAAAGGTGGTCTCCTATCCTGCAAGGAATAGTCAAATTGCCCGGATCTGTTAGCTTTGGTGGTAATTTTCTCAACAAAACTGCACTTTCCTCTTCTGTTAGAGCCACAGTTTATTGCTCATGAAATCTCCTTTTGTTAGTGCAACAGTCTTTTAAAAATTTAACATAAGAAGGAATCTGTTTAATTGCATCTAACAAGGGAATATTGATTTCTACTTTCCTCAAAGTCTCAAAAATATCCATAAGTTGCTTTTCTTTCTTTGGTTTGACTAACCTTTGAGGAAAGGGTAGTGCATTCATCTTCTCCATTTTGTTTACCTTAGAAGTTGATGCTTCCTCTGGAGATGCTTGAGGTGGCTCTTCAATTCCAATGACTTTGCCATTCCTAAGCACTGCGATTGCTTTCAGCTGTTGGTGACTCCCTGGGTTAGGTATTGTTTGGGCTGAAAATTCTCCCTGCTTTCTTTCACTCAGCTCCTTTGCCATTTGCCCCATTTGCACTTCCAGTCTTTGAATAGCTTGATCAGTCTTTGTGTTGAATTGTTTTTGATCAGTCGAGAATTGCTGTTGTGAGGTCACCAGTTTGTGTATCATATTTTACAGTTGGTTCAACTTTGACTCTTGAGTTGGTTGGCTTACTTGTTGGGACCCCTTCTGCTGTCCTTGGTTGTTACTCCAAGAAAAATTGGGATGGTTGGGCCATCTTAGATTGTAAGTGTTGGAGTACGGATTGTTCTTGTGCAGGTAATTGTTTTGTCCCACATAATTCACTTCTTCTTGCTCTGCAAATGGAGATAAAGGACACATCTTAGTAATGTGTTCTAGATGGGAACAAATAGCACATACCTGGATTGGTGTGTCCTGTTGCAGAGGTGAAATTTTCTGAGCAGTCATGGCCTTGACAAGCATGTCCAACTTCTTTTCCACAGCGGCCATCAGATTGGGAGACCCCTATTGAAGTTCACTTCATACATGCCCTTGCTCTTAACTCCTCGCCTTCCTCTAGAGCAGAATTGCTTAGAATGCCCACTCAACATTTCAAAAACCTCCATTGCTTCCTCACTATTCTTCTCCATAAGTGCTCCTTCACAAGCTGAGTCAACCATCCCTTTGTTAGTATTATCTAAACTTTCATAAAAAATTTGTACCTGATCATCTTGAGGGATGTTGTGGTGTGGGCACTTTAGAAGCAATGAATTGAAGTGATCCCATGCCTCAAAGAACAAATCTCCATCTCGTTGTTGGAACATTTGAAGTTTCCTTTAAGTTGTCTTGTCTTTCGAGCTAGGAAAAACTTCTTTAGAAACTTGGTGGCTAATTCCTCCCAAGTATGGATAGAATCTGCTGGCAAAGAATTATACTATAGTTTAGCATTATCTTTCAAAGAGAAAGGAAAGAGAACTAATCTTAGTCTTTTTGGAGTTTTGTCTTGGACATGTTGTAACTTGCATAAATCAAAAATTCTTTAAGATGCAAGTTGGGATCCTCAGTAGCTGTGCGCCTGAAGTGAGTCAATGCATTGAGGATTTAAGGAGAAATATAATAGCTACCTTCTACATCTGGTTGATATGCTATGCATGAGGGTTGAAGGAGGTTTGCTGGAACAAATGCTTGTTTCATCGGTCTCCGCACCGGTGGTGGATTTGCCTCTAGTGGTCTTGGCCCTATTGGATTCTCTTGCATATCTTCCATCTCAATTTCTTCCTCTTCTTTTTTGTCTCTAGGTCTTTGTCGAATTGTCCGCCCAATTTCAGGATCGTGTGGAATAATGGTTGAATCTTGAGATCAACGACCTTGCATCAATTGAGTTGCTTCTTTAGTCAAAGCAGCTTCAGTGTTGCTGGTCCGGATGCTCCCTAGAACTGCACTGGATCGCAGGTTGGTGCGCTTGATCGCACTCGGCTGATGTTCGATCGCAATCACAAACTGCTACTCCGCAACCTTAAACAGAAAACAAAAAAAATTAAGCATCAACAGAAAATAATTTTGATAAAAACAAAATTAAAAATGAAAAATTAAAATAACACAACTAAAGGAAAATATTTTAAAACAAAATTGCTGCAATCCCAGTAACGGCATCCAAAACTTGTTGTTCACAATTACCTACCTAAATTAGTAGGCAAATAACTGGATGTTTTACCTGCAAGTGCACGAGGTCAACATAGTAGTATAGTGTGCAAATATGAGGTCATTCCCACGAGGATTGCTGAATCTTGTCTAAAATAAGTTCTCAGAGTAAAATAAAACAAAAGATTGGATTTAAGTTGATAATGATAAAAAGGTAGGGCCTTGATATCCACCACTAATTATATTTAGCTAATATATAAATATGTCAATGTTTTGATCATGTTATGAATATCTAATGTTTGTCAACGTAAGGGCATTGATGTCTATTCCTTAGACTATTGATTTCCCTAAGCAATGAATTAGGCATGGGTGTCTACTCTAATTCTTTTCTTTCTTAAAGGATTTAACATGGGTGTCTACTAAGTTG
>NC_081546.1:22988133-22997741 GCF_901000735.1 Corylus avellana
TAAAAGAAAAAAAAATGAAAAGAATAAACCCGAAACTTCGACTTGAGAGCTCCAATTCTTCTCCTTCTCAAGCTTCTTATTCTAGAGGCTTAAGGATCTATTTATAGGCTTTGGAAGTCCTTGACAAACTAGTAAACCCAGAAATTTCGTAGGGTTTCAAACCTATTACAATTGGGAGTTGGAAATCCTTAATATGGAAATACTACTATTCTGGCTGTAGCTTTAATGTGTCTTCTGCGCTCGAGTGCGATCGATCGCAATCCGTGTGTGCTCAATCGCACATCTGCGATCGAGCCTATTCTGTTGTGCGCTCGAGCGCTCGTGACCGCTTCATGGTTTGTCTTCTCTAGTATTGCGCTTGATCGCAGGGAACCTGTGATCGAACGCAGTGTCAGGGGCTCCCACTTTTCCCATTTTCTCTCTTTGAGCCCAAATCTTCTAGATTTACTTCATTTTCTTCCAAAAGCCTACAAAAGTATGGAAAACACAAAAAAGAATTAAAATGACCTAATTAACTAAAACTAAAGGATTAAAACATGTAAGTTAAGGGCTGAAAATATGAATATTTTAGCATTTAACAATTTACCATCAAGAGCTGGCAATCCAAGGTTTTTGTCGTATCTCTGAGTGGAGGGAATACCTGACAACCTCAATATTTCCTGCTGTGTATCTAGGAGTGTATTGCGACTGAAAAAAATAGATGTTTTGCTTGGTTTAATTGCTGTCCTGAAGCCAACTCCTAAATCTTCAGAATTTTTGTCAGTCTGTGCCAATACAAGGGAGAGGCTTTGCAGAACAGTAAGCTATCGTAGGCAGAAAATAAGTTACTTAAACGGGGCCCCTTCTTTGAAGTTGCAACTCCAGGTAGTTGATGACCATTGCTGTCCACCCGAGTCAAAAGGGATTTCAGAGCTTCTGCACACAACAAAAAAAGGTAAGGTGGGATTGGATCCTCTTGTCGGATGCCCCTAGTGGGGGTAACCCGACCCGTAGGATCACCGTTGATTAGAACCTTGTATGTTTTCGTCTTTACACACATCATTATCATTTCGATCCACCTATGAGCGAAACCCATGCAATCCAACACAGCTTCTAGAAAATCCCATTCTACCCTGTCATAGGCTTTACTCATATCGAGTTTCACTGCCATATGTCCCACCTTTCCCAACATCCTCGATTGCATGGTATGTAAAGTCTCATAGGCCACCAAGATATTGTTTGATATAAGCCGACCCGGTATGAATGTGCTTTGGTTAGGGGAAATAATCTCAGGGAGCACTGATTTTAATATATGGGTAAAGATATAGAGCACGCCTGGCGTGCTCTGAATCATGACTCTTAATATATTGGTGAGGATTGAAACCAACTTGTAAAGCATGTTGCACAGACTAATGGGGCGAAATTCAAACACACAAGTTGGGTTCGCCAATTTTGGGATTAAAGTAATATAGGTTAAATTGAGCTCTTTATTCATGCACCCATTATTCACAGTATGAATTACAGCATGGCTAACCTCATCTCCAATGGCAGACCAATTTTTTTTGAAAAAAACATGCGGAAAACCCATTCGGGCCGGGCGCTTTCAAGGGATCCATCTGATTTAGGGGAGCCCCCACTTCTTCATGTGTAAAAGCTTTCAACAGAGAATCATTCATAGCTTGAGACACACGTACATCCACTGCCTCCAAAACATTCTCCATACTTCTAGGCCCCCCTGAAGTACATAAGCATTGGAAGTATTAAACAAACGCATCTCTAATACAATCATGAGTCTCCCACCGTTGCCCTCGCTCGTCAGTAATGCCAGTAATCAAATTGGCCTTTTTTTTTTCCTGATTTGCGCATGCATGAAAATACCGGGTGTTTTGATCCTGAAACCTCATCCAATTCTCTTTCGCACTCTATCTCCAATAGAGATCATCCTCATTTTGTTTGTTAAGAAAATCTGTTTTCAACCTTTAGAGTAGGGCTGAGTCCATGCCCTCTTGAATAGATTGGGCCTCAAGCAACTGTTTGGACAGCTTATGAATTTGCTATCCCACACACCTGCCATTCACCTGTTGCCATTCCTTCAAACACCTTTTACTAGCTTTTAGTTTCTTTTCCACTGACTTGTAACTCCCATGAGACGTGGCCTTAACCTTCCATATTTGTCTAATAGCTTCTTTTCAATTCTGGCTTTCTGCTCGCATAGCCTCAAATTTGAACCCACGTCCCCTTTAATCTTATGACTCCCATCAAGATTAATGGAAAGAGGAAGATGATCAGAGAAAACAGCCACATCTAGGGATGCTACCACGTTAGGAAATCGAACCTGCCATGCATGATTAGCAACCACACGGTCTAATTTCTCCATCGTGAAGTTACACCCATCTCTCCCATTATTCCACGTGCATATAGGGCCCCTACAATCAATTTCATATAATCCACAGAATTCCAGAGTTGATTGGAAATTCTCCATTAAATAATTGGGTCTTCATCTTCCCCCAACCTTTCCGTAATGGTCGAGAATTTCATCAAAATCGCCGGCACACATCCAAGGACCAGATTCCATAGATTTTAGATGTCTCAACGAATCCCATGCTGCACATCTTTTATGTGTCTCCAGGTGACCATAGAAGCCAATAAAAAAACATGGAGTTGAATTAAGAGGAGAAACTACAGTACTAATGTGCCTGTGACTGTAGTTTTAGAGTTCAATCCCCAAACCCTCCTTCCATAGCAATGCTAAGCCTCAGCTTCTTCCAACTCAATCAACGACTATCATATTATTGAAACCCATTCTTCATTTAATCACCAACATTTATTGCTTCGTAATTTGGTTTTCATGAGAAAAATCAAATCGGGACACTTCTCATTTACCTTGCGGCAAAGTTCTCGAACTGTCTCAAGGTTCCCATACCCTCAACGGTGAGATGGTGTTCATACCTTCCAATTCAATCATATAACTAACTTAATAAACAAATGGGAGGCCTGCGTAAACCATCACTTTAAAGCAAAAACTAACAGAATGCTCACCATACGCCAGCAGCCTCAAACTTTGATTTCCAGTTGGCCTCGTAAACTTCTTGAAATATGTCCTTGAATCTTCATTGAATGAATTCATAAGATCAAACATACATTGATGGAACAAGAGGCCAGGAACATGGGTTTAACAAAATTCCCACGGATTAAAATGTAAAAGAATTATATTAAATTTCTCTAATGAGAAAAATAAAAATAATATTAATTTAAAAATAGAGTAAAAAGTAACAAGCTGACAAAGTCACATACCTTCCATCATACTTCTTAAGAATGGTATTCTTTGTGCTAAGATAAAGTGGCCACTTTTTCTCATAGGCAGATTTACAAAGAATGATTTTGAGCATCCAAAGGAAGCTACAATGATTATAACCCAGATTTACAAATAGAGTAAAAAGTAACAAGCTGAGAAGGTCACATACCTTCCATCATACTTCTTAAGAATGATATTCTTTGTGCTAAGATAAAGTGGCCACTTTTTCTCATAGGCAGATTTACAAAGAATGTTTTTGAGCATCCAAAGCAAGCTACAATGATTATAACCCAGATTTACAAATAGCACAAAATCATTGTCTTTTTCCTAGCCTAGGAAAAAATGGTAATATTTGCATCTCTCTCTCAAGGCATGTTCATTAACAATTTCTCAGTATGGGATAAAAAGGGGCACATAGGCTTGCTCCCTCACTCACTCCTAGCTGACGATTAGGCATTAATCTAAAACACTTTGGAAACACCTAATATGATTCCTCCATGATTGTAAAGATGATGCCACTGAAAGTTAGACCAATCATTGATCTTCACATGCAATATCTAAGCATATATTTGAACTAAGGTAATATAAAAAATTAAAAAGGAAGAAAGAGAAAAAAAAGAAAAAAAAAAAAGAAAAAAAAAATCTTCCTTTTTCTTTTCTTTTTTTTATTCTTTCAAATTATCTTTTTTTGATAAATAAGTTGAATTGAAGAATTCAGTCATTGGTGAATGTCCTCACCTAACAGTTAACGAAAAAAATCAGTTTGTTTTTTTTGACCTAAATAAACCATCCATACCACCGCAATACCGCTAAAACCAAGAAGTGAATCATCCCTAACTGTCATACCTTGGACAAAATTCAAGGATTTGTAGCCCCTCCAATGTAGTTCAAAAGCATAACCCTTCCAGCTGGTGCTCGATTGGGGAAAAGTGATGAGCTATATATAGTTCCTGCAACACCAAAGAAAATCCACATGCTGAATTTGGTAGGAAATTTTCAAAGCATCCTTAATAGAATATTAGTTCTTACTATTAAACTTTTGACTGTTACAACGAATTGCAAATTGAAGAAACTTTAAAAACCTCTACAAATATTTTGATTTTCGATAAAGTCACTGAACAAGCCTTTTCTTTTCCTTCAATTTCTCAGCAACCAAACAAGAAATGCACTAAAGACCAGTCACCACGAGACATCGATTTGTAATAACCCAACCCAAGCATCTCTACAAAACCTTATATCTTCAAGAACCCATACAGAAAATCACAACAAGGAAAGAGAGAGTGTGAGAGAATTACCTCATACCACATCCTTGGTTTCGTAATCCCTTCCTTTTTTGCAAAGACGTACATAAACTCGTGTTAGAGAGAAGAGAGACAAGAGAGAAAGAGAGAAAGGCGTGAGAGAGGGAGAGAAGAGAGACAAGAGAGAAAGGCATGAGAGAGAAGAGAGATAAGAGAGAAAGAGAGAGAGGCGTGAGAATGGGTTTGGGGAAAATTTTGGGGGGAAATGAAATGTGTGGTAGGAGGGAATGGTTTTGGGGAAAACACGGCGCCGGCCCCGGTGCCGGTGGAGAGAGAATCTGGGTGGAGGAAGAATGGGGTGGAGGGAAAATGGGTTTGGGGGGAAATTTTTGGGATGGGGGAATGAAATGGTCTGAAAGTGTTTGAGATTTTGATTTTTTTCTTTTTTAAATTGGGGCAAACGACGTGGCACACGCCACATCAGCGGCGCGCGTTACTGTTTATGCACGCCACGTAACCTGTATCACTACTCACAGATAGAGATGCTTGTTGCCTTCTCTATAAAGACGAGGCCATTCAATGTTGTCAGGTCACAGTGAAAACCATAATCGTGATTGAGACTTTTGCAAATGACCAAACGTAAATATCATAATCATGACTAATCAAAGATACCAATTTTGATAGCAACATCTTTTGCATACTTTTTTGTTTTACATGTCCACACAAGAGGGTGAGGGGGGATTCGAACTAGTGACCTCCTCTTCATAAGGCGTGGTTTCTAACCGATTGAGCTACCTCTTGGAGACATCTTTTGCATACTTAAAAGGTGGATTCATGCATTTCAATAATTCGATGACTAATTTCACAAGAGTAATGTTTTACATTTCTACCCTCAAACTTTTTGACGTAAATTTTAAAATTAGTATTAAATTTGAGATTGATTACTATTAAAGTTTGAACCGATATTAAATTTAAAGGGTAAAGTTCATATATTCTCTTCAAACTATCGTCCAATTGACGATGTATCCCCCAAACTTTTAATTGTGACAATGCCTCCTTTAAGGTTAGCAAAAAGATAAAAATGCCCCTATATATTTCTCAATAAGATAAAAATATTCTTATAAATTCAAAAAATAAATTTTTATTTAAAAAAAAAACGAAAATTTTAATTAAAAAAAAAAGATTTAAAAAAAAATTATTATTATTATTTAAACGAATTTTTTTTATACAAAAAAAAAAAAAAATTTAACGATTTTTTCTTTAAACAGAAATTTTTATTTAAAAGAAACAGAAATTTTTATTTTCTTAAACAAAAATTGTTAATTTTTTTTTAAAAAAAAAAACAGAAATTTTTATTTTAAAAAGTTATAAAAAAAATTTCCTAACAAAAAAAAAAAAGAAAATTTTTAATTTTTTTCTTATACAATGGATTTTTTTAAAAAAATTTTAAATTTGCCACCCTCTGAATTTATTTATTTATTTTAGTTTTAGGTTTTTTTCTAGAAGTTTTAGTATTTTTTTGTTTTTATTTTACTAAGGGTAGTTTGTCATTGAGGGAATATTGGCAATTTTTGGTAGTTTGTGAGAGAAATTGTCACAATTAAAAGTTTAGGAGGAACATTATCAATTGAGTAGTAATTTGAGGGGAGTATATAAATTTTCCCCAAATTTAAATGTCACGTTAAAAGGTATAAAAATGATCGATGTTATATGTATATCATTTTTCTTGAAACAAACCAACAATATAAAGTATTGAGCCTTGAATGCTTATAAAGAGAAATATTTGTAGCGTCATCAGAAGTATTTTTTTTTTTTTAGTTATTTTGGTGAGCCAATTTGATGAAAAAGCTTTAAAATCTTCATTTTCTGCCTCACCAATTTGATTCAAAAACAAAAAAAGTGAGTAACCAGTACTCATCACTATTCACCCACCAAATGATTAAAAAAATAGTTTATCTTTCCTTTTATTCTTTTTTTGCTTTTATCATTTCTTTAATAGTTAAAGAAAGAATTAACAAATCTTTGAAAAATAATATTTGAATAAGATAGTAAAAGTAAATTGTTAAAATAATAATATTATTAAGGATGTTATAAAAAAATAAATAATTAAATTAAAAAAATTATATTTTTATTTATTTTAATGAGTAAATTTGGTAAACCTGCTAATAGCGATACCAGGTAACATAAAACCATCGAAAGGCAGGGCTGCTTAAATTGCCTTTCGAGCTTGAAAAAAGATAATAAAAGACTTAAAAGACTTTTGGAAGTCAAAAATGGCCGCTTATTAAAGACTAGAAAGTAGAAAGACTGGATTAAAACAAAAAAAGAGTGAAGTAAAATAGCATGTCGGCGCAAAAAGAAAGAAAAAAAAAAAAAAAAAAAGACTAGAAAGACTTCGAATTGTGCTTAGGCATCGTCAGAAAAGACGTCCACCAGTTAACAAGCTGACTATAATTCAACGACCAGTGGGCGTACGTGGTATGCGTTGCAGCACTTGACTAATCACATCAATTTTTTTTTTAATTTAGATCCCAAATTACATTTAGTACTTAAATAAGATTTTAAGTTAATAAATTTATTTATTTTTCTCTTTCATCTACTAAAAAAAATAAAATAAAATAAAAAATATATATATATAATTGAATTAAAAAAAGATATAAAAAAATTATTGTGGGGTTCCTTTTAAAAATGACATTCTAAAAAAATAATTTTTTTTCTTTAAATTTAACTTCTATTTAAAAAGTTCAATAAAAATACTATCAAACAATAATGTAGCAATCAGCAAAATTAGACCAAGTCCAACTCCGCTGGCCTTACCAATTGGAGATTTGATGATCATAACATTTTATTAAGAGCAATACTGCAAACTTACCCCTTATATAATTTTTGTACAATTAGGTTGACATAGAATCTTTATAAATCATTGGAACAACTTTAATTAAAAAACAAAACTAATAAATATAATGATTTATGAACACTCTAAATCTACCCAATTTTTAAATTTTACTTTTTAAATTTTTTTTTGTTTTTTCACATTTACAAACAACCTTTTTTTTCATTTTTTACTCAGAAAATTTAAAAATAATTTTACTCACATCAACCCACATTTATGTCTTATCAATCTATTTCTTTATCATTTCTATATTGACTGGCCTTTTTGCTTGTGGTAGCTTGATAGAGACTACAAAATTTTTATACAATTAGAGCTTCTAGGTTTGAATGGGTAAGGACCAAAAGATTTATTGAGTAGTGACTACAAAATTTTATACAATTAGAGCTTCTAGGTTTGAATGGGTAGTAAAAAAATAAAAATAAAAAGTGAATAGGGCCAAAATATTTTGTTGGTAGGACCAATAGCGTAAAAAGTAAAAATCCTATACCAGCCACCCCCCAACTTCGTCACTGTTCATGAATTCATTGGAAATGGGACACTTTTTTACCACATTCATGATAAAAGTCCCTCGTCCTCACTTACATGGGAAAATCGTTTGAAGATAGCAGGAGAAACTGCAGGTGCACTTGCATACTTACACTCTGAAGCTTCTATGCCAATTATTCATAGAGATGTAAAAACTGCAAATATACTTCTAGATGATAAACTCATTGCAAAAGTGGCTGACTTCGGAGCTTCAAGGCAAATTTCTCTTGATCAAACAAAAGTAACCACTTTAGTTCAGGGAACTTTTGGGTACTTGGACCCAGAGTATTTTCATACTGGCCAACTAACAGAGAAAAGTGATGTCTACAGCTTTGGTGTTGTTTTGGCAGAGCTATTGACAGGTAGGAAGGTAATTTTTTCCGATGAGACAGGAAGTGATAGAAATCTTTCTATGTCATTTGTTTCTACAGTGAAAGAGGATCGCCTGTTGCAAATTCTTGACGATCACATTATAAACGAGGACAATATTGAGGACCTAAGGGAAGTGGCTATTCTTGTAAAGAGGTGCTTAAGTGTAAGAGGAGAGGATAGACCCTCTATGAAGGAAGTTGCAATGGAGCTGGAGGGTTTGAGAATTATGAAAAAGCGTCGACGGGAAAAGGCCGATCTCTATGCAGAAGAGACTGAGTACTTGCTCACTGAACCAAAACACTATTTTAGCATTGATGTTGGCACTGGCACAGATTGTTCTTCTACCGACACAACTACTGGGTACGATAGCATAAGAAACCATCCATTGCAACCACCGGATGATGGCAGATAGTATAGCTGAGACAAAAGATCATTTAGTAAATGTGTTGTTAGTGTGTAAGATGCCATGTGTCTGTGCACCTACTACCTAGCTGTTATATAAAAATATGTGTTACCTGCTTTCTTTTTTGCTCTAATGATCAACATTTGCATCATTTGATAAAATCAATTATTTATATATCTAATTTTTGTACTATATATTGGGCATATGACTATAAATGGAAATCCCATGTTTTGCTTAGACCATTTCAAGCTGATGCTCAAAAACTCGTAGATATATTGTATATATAAAAACATTTGCCGAATTGGAAATTTTTTGCCAAGTTGTTTCGATTTGTTCAATTAAATTTTGTTAAGGGAAGGTTGAGATTTTTTAAATTTTAAATTTTTGTGTATATATATATATATATATAATTTTTTTTTTTTATTATGGATAATATCTATTATAATTTGATAGATATTAACGTGGCATTCGATGGTTTCGTCAAAAAAATTAGATGGATCATAGAAGCAAGGTGCATGGATCTATTTGTTATTTTTGCGTGCAACAAAAAATTTTGTGTACAGTTTTATACTACAGAAAGCTTGATGCAAATCGGTATAACCACGTTGGTTGATGTTTCATATTTTGCTAAATAAAAATCACTTGGAAAGAGAAACAAATAAATGGAAAATAGTTAATATTAATTACACATTTACTTGCTCTGTTTTTTCCGATCTTATGAAAATTGAATAGGCCCTACCCTTGCCGTGGTTTCAAGAAAATCAGTAATGCCTCACTGCAAACTTATTCTAGAGGGTGATTCTCTGGAGGTTGTAAAAGCGCTGCGCAAAGATTCTAGCTGTTGGGGCGATATGGCCACTATGTGGATGATGCGAAAGCTTTACTCAACACAACCACCCA
>NC_081546.1:22997841-23005979 GCF_901000735.1 Corylus avellana
ATTAGGTATGCCACTAGACTTACACCATATGCCCCATGTAAAGTACGAGATACATTGTAAAACAAGAATGTTTATAGGTGGAAAAAGAAATACCTAAGTCCAAGATTTAGTAAGTAAAATCGGCAATTATAGACATGTAGCGAGCCCGTTTTAGTGACTGTTATGAAAAATGCATGTTTACCGGTATGCACAGAGTTGAAAATTTAGGTATGCAAGTGTTGGGGAGATAGACATGATGAGATTTGCATTTAGAACTTGATGGAATTCAAGTCAAGGTGGAGATTATTGTGAATGACTTGAATTAAAGTCAAGTTAGTATGTGGGCCCAAAATATACCTTTTTTAGCCTTGGTTTGACTCTCATAAAAAGAGTGTTGATTCTCTTTGAGTACGCATAATACTCTTGTACAAGGGGGAGTTGGGTCAATATGAAAGAGACTCACAAGTAAGAGGAAGATTTGTTGTGTATATATTTGCGAGATTTGTGTTTCACATTGAAAAAATATAAAGAAAAAGAGTGGTTAATTTTATCGTGTCCTACAGTTTAATTTTATTGTCTATTTCATATGGAGTTTTGAGAGAAATTGCTAGTGAAGAAATTGTCGCTAAACTTTGGAAAAAGTTAAAAATTTTGTACACGAAGAAGTTTCTTACTAACTGCTTATTTTTGAACCAGCGATTATATACCCTCAAGATGCAGGAATATATGTCTTTTTTGTGATCTTTTTGATGAATTTAATAAAATTCTTATGGATTTGAAAAATATTGGTATTAAAGGTGATGATGAGGATTAAACTTTGATTTTGTTATGTTCACTCCGTGAGTTCTTTGATAATTTCATTAATTCAATGTTGTACGGTAGATAAACCATCTCCTTAACGGATGTTAAATCTGCTTTGAATTCTATGAAGTTGAGAACAAGATTGAATGGGAAAGGTAGTAACAATTAGACAAAAGATTTCCAATAAGAGGAACTTAGGTAATGGAGGCAAATCGATGACACTTCTTATATAAATATTCCCGTGATAATACTATTCGCCTTCGGCCATCACCAGTGATCCCCATCACCCACAAGCTTATAACTAGGGGTGGCAAAATGGGTACCCATACACGACCCGATTAGACCCGCGGGTACCCGTTACACGATTAGCCTATACCCAGACACGACCCGTTTAGCTAAACGGGTAATCGGGTTGACACGATTATGACACGAAAATAATCGGGTAACCCGACACGACCCGTTTTACCCGTTTAAAATAACCGGGTATAAATGGGCCGACACGACCCGATTACCCTAAAGTATAATTTTTTTTTTTTAAAAAAAAATTAAAATTCAAAATTGTAATAATAATACTAATACATCAATATAGTCAATGCAAAAAATTGAGTTCTAACTTCTAAGAGATTAAAGGTTTTAATAAAGGATAAGAAAAAAAAAAAAAATTGGAAAGTGACCGTAATTGACAAATTGTACTCCAAAATAAATTACTAAACTCATAATTTCACCTAAACTTAAAAGTTAAAAGTTAAAACAAGTAAGTTCATTTATTAAAATAGTCCACTTATACTAGCTAAACATCTAAAAGATGCCTGAAACACCTCCAATTTTAGGGTCTTTTTGGTAGGGGGCTAGAAAAGTAAGAGGAATGAATAGGAAGGATGGAAAAAAAAAAATTAGAAAAAAAATGAGGAAGGGCCGAAGGGGTTGTTTTTCTTATACAAACTTTTGTTGGGAAGGATGAAAAAGTATCTTGTAACTATTCATAGCGATTACCTTGACACCATTCAAACCACTTATTCATGTCATTTTATCTCCTGCTTTCCTCCTATTTTTGCTGCAACTGGATGGAACATGGTGGGCCCATATGGAAACACATCATCCATCTCCTTCCTTTCCCACTATACCAACAAGAAGAGAAAGTGATAATCAACTTCCCATTTCCTCCTTCCAATGTCCACCCTTATCCATTCTCCCACTTCTCCTCCTCCCTACCAAAATATATCGTCTAAGCCAAAGTACAAATATGTCCCCAATATACAATAGTTCCTAATCAAAAGCCAAGATGCCTGGGTTAATCCTATATCAGTCTTCTGGCAACCAAATTGATGATGTCACATAACTATAGATTTCAGATGCAATCCTAAAACTACTGCTTATCCATCAAGTCTTTATTGGCCCCCAATACTCCCATGCTGTGTCCTGAGAAGCATAAATTTATCAATTGGAAATGCAAGCAGAAGAATTTGACCCACACATGCATATAGTAGACTGCACATGCTCAGCTAACTTCGTTCACATCATACTTCATCTGATATTCAACTTTCAGCTTTGCATTATGCTTCAGAATTAAGCCAATTCTGATTAAGAGGAATATCTTACATAAGTTTTTAGCTTTTACTAGAATTTAGATGAACAAACACATAAGAGTATGACCTCATACCATATTACCATGAAGGTGAGGCTCAAGTGGATCGACACAGGATTCTAACTACAATTATAAATAATCATAAGAATAATTCATCAATGAAACAATACAAGACATAGAAAAATATTCTAAAACTACAAAAGAGGGGGCCAATTCGGAAGCTAACAAGCCGGAAGAAAATCTAATTTCTCAGCATAGCACAGCAAATACAAGCAACATAACAAATACTTGCTACATGGGCACTCGACCTATTTCTTCTTCATTTTTTTTTTTTTTTTTTTTGGAATGAAAAATGGCATTTAGTTTTAACCAACAAAAAAGTCAAAGACATAAAATTTAAACAAATTAGTTCAACCCAAAAGCAAGTATTAATGGGTTAAATAACTTAAATTGTGTCCATAAACTAAAATGTGTCAACATTTCCATCATAGCAATAAAGAAAAAGATAATAATAAAAAAAAAAGCTAACAAAAACAAAATAATAAATACAAAAAGAAACAAAACTCAAAACTACATCAACATTAGATTCATAATTCCTTGCAAAATACAAAATAGGTTCTCTTGAGCCAATGTCTATTATGCCACTCCACTTAAGGATCCATGAAGGCATCCATGATCCACCCATATAATCAAAGTCCAAAGATATAAATTATAAAACACTACAAATATAATCAGTTTAAGAAATATTAATAGATTGTGCTCCAGATGAATCTGGAATGTCACAGGAAATTGTCAAAACATCATCTTCTTTGCCATCAAAGTCCAACTTCATTTGTGTGAGTTCTATATCAAAAAATAAGAAGAATTAGTATTATTTTATTATAGTGTAATAAAAAAATAATACACATAAACGAAGAAATTAAATATGGAAATAACTAATATTACCTTCATCTCCATATAACAAATCTTTGGTGCAAACTAATGCCTCAGCAATGTCAGGCTTGAGTGAACTCCTATATTGATCAATCACACGTCCACCAATGCTAAAAGTGGATTCCGAAGCAACAGTAGAAACAGGAATACTCAAAACATCACGAGCCATAGCAGCTACTTCAGGATATCGAAATTGATTTCCTTTCCAAAATGAAAGGATGTCAAATGTATCATCCAAATCGACAGACCTAGGCTCCTCCAAATAAATGTCCAATTGATTCTTTTGAAAATTAATATCATCTCCAGCAAATGCTAAATAGTCCTACATGAAAGTATAAAACAAAGAGAATATAAACATAAATAATTGAGTATATATATATATATACTAAGTTACAAAAAAGATAAGAAATTAATGATATTATTCACCTTTTGCCAAGATAGTTTTGCTCTAGGTACTTGGGGGCGCCGAGCAGTTATGGAGCTTGAACTTGAAGTATTAGAAGAAGCACTATACTCCATAAAAAGATTCTTAATTTTCTCACGAACATTCTCGAATTGTATAGAATCCATAACTCCATAGATCTTCGTATAGTAATAATTTACAAGATGAAGCTTATAACGAGGATCTAATATAACTGCTATGGCCAACACTGCACTGAATTCTAACCAATATTTCTCAAATTTAGAGATCATTTGAGTTGCCATTAATCTTCTATGCTCATCTTCACTCACAAGGTCTTCCTTCAAAGATAAATAAATCATGGCAACTACGGGAAAGTATAGGTTGACAGTAGGATACTTAGTACCAGAAAAAACACATGTATCTTCATAAAAGCAAGCTAAGAAACTACTGATATCACCCACCTTTTCCCACTCAAGTGCACTAGGACAATGCGGCGTATAGTTTGAATCAGTCATTGCCAAATAACTAAAAGCACTACGATAATGAATAGCACTCTCAAGCATAAGATAAGTAGAATTCCATCTGGTTGGCACATCTTGTTTTAATCCCTTATGACTGTCCAATGACATTTGATTTACCGCATGAAGAAATTTTTGTTTTCGCCCTTATGATCCCTTAATATACTTTACGCTATCTCGAACCTTTTCGATAGCATCATCAATTTCTTTTAATCCATCTTGCACAATCAAGTTAAGAATATGGGCACAACAACGCATATGAAAGAACTCACCTTCACAAAGAAGGGCTTTCTTAATGTTCAGTGTTTGCTTTAAAAAGTCAACACAACGATCATTAGCAGAAGCATTGTCCAATGTTATAGTAAAAATCTTGTTCTCAATCCCCCACTCTTGTAGCAAATCATATATCTTTTCTTTCAAAGAAACACCATCATGTGGTGGGGGCATAAAAGAAAAGTTTAACACCCTTTTAGTTAATACCCAATCTTTGTTAATAAAATGTGCAGTAAGGCACATATATCCATCGGTTGTCAAAGACGTCCACATATCAGATGTTAAACAAATCCTCCCAGGACAAGCATGCAACATAGATTTAATCTTTTCTTTCTCCCTCATATGCATCTTAACCAAATTTGCCTTAGCAGTATTTCTAGATATAGAGGGTACATCACCACGCAAGTACTGATGTAATTGTCTTAAACCATCATATTCAACAAATGAAAAGGGCAAATCATGCTTAATAATCAAAGCAACCAACAATTCTCTATATACTTTGGGATCAAATTTAGAGCCACTTACTGACAGAGATCCTGCTTTCCCAGCTAAGAGCATCTGCCCAACATCACGAGTGTTTGCCCCCCACAAACTTGAATGTGCTTTCTCAAATTCCAGTCCCATATGAACTTCGAGCCTTGTACCTATTACCACATGTCTTGCATTTTGCCCACACCTCCGGGTCATTTGGATCAGTATTGGGAACGACATCATAATATTGCCAAACAGTTGAGGTCCTCTTCCGCTTCTTTCCCTTTTTGTTACTCCCAGTCCCCACAGAAACAGAGTCACCTTCTAGTGACGGTAATTCGACCACATCGTCATCAATGTCGAATGCATCTTCAACAACTTCTTCAATATTCATCTACACACATAAATTACATAATCATTAGTTAAACTATTAAAGTATATGACTAATGACTATATGCTATATAACTATAAATTAAATATTTAAGAATAAATTAAAAGCTATATAGCTAAGTGAAATAAAATAATCCAACCCAAATCTTGCAATAAGCAACTATGGTTAATCTAAATATCTTTTTTATTTTCCTCTCTCTCTCTTTATGAAGTTCCATTCTACTTTTAATCCCCCAATTTTATTTTCAGTTTTAAGTTTTTAAAATCTTTATTTTTAATTAAAAAAAATCATTGCTTTGGCCATATTTGATTATTTGCCATAAATTGTTCAACAATGCAAATTCAATCAATGATTTAGCAAAATTATGTACACTAATATATAGTAAAAAAATGTAATTAAGCCATTAAGGTATAAACCCTAAACCATATAATATCACATGATTCACATAATTGCTTGAAAGACAAATATATATCAAAAATTCAAACAATCCAAGATTCAAAATCAGAGTCTACAATGTCAATATATATAAAATTTTCAAACAATTAAAATCAAAGTCTAGACTTACAAAAAAAAAAAAAAAATCAGAGTCAGAGAAATGTAATTAAGCCATTAAGGTATAAACCCTAAACCATATAATATCACATGATTCACATAATTGCTTGAAAGACAAATAATAATATATCAAAAATTCAAACAATCCAAGATTCAAAATCAGAGTCTACAGACTACAATGTCAATATATATAAAATTTTCAAACAATTAAAATCAAAGTCTAGACTTACAAAAAAAAAAAAATCAGAGTCAGAGACATACCACGAGAGACAGAGAGCTGCGAGCCTGCGGCTGACGGCAACGGTGACTCGGTGAGGACGGCGAGTCGGCGACGGTGAGGTACGTTCTTGGCTCTTGCTAACGCCTAAGGCCCCTAAGTTCCTAACGGCGAGGAGCGGAGGAGGCCCACGAGGAGGAGGGAGACTGGGAGAGTGGAGCTGTGGAGACCCGAGAGAGAGAGAGGGAGAATCGGGAGACGGGGAGAGTCACGAGTGGCCGAGTGGGACTGTGGGATGCCGGACTGTCGGTGACGGAGGGAGAGGGAGAGACCGAGTGAGAGGGAGTCAGGGAGAGGGTTAGGTTACGCTTACGTTACAGAGACTAGAGAGACTTATTTTTACTTTTTAGTTCAAAAATCAAATGGTAATTGGTAAAGTGAGCAAACTGACTTACTGAAGTCTAACGTGAGGAGTGTCTGAGGAGACTGAGGCGAGAGAGAAGAGAGTCGTGCGTGCGCAGCGTGCCCCAGTGCCGGGTCCAGAAAAAAACAAACGAGGTTGCGGTTGGCGGGTGACGGGTCCAGGAAAAAGAAAAAAAAAAAACCGGGTCTGGCGGGTCGACCCGCCAGACCCCGCCAGACACGAAATTTCCGGGTCTTAATCGGGTAGACCCGATTACGACCCGAACCCGATTAGCCCAAACCCAATACCTGTTTTTTCGTGTCGTGTTCGTGTCGGATTTGCGGGTCGTGTCAAAATTGCCGGCCCTAGAACAAACGCATGATTATGTTGCTCATAAAAAGAAACAACTTCTAACATACCATCTTTTTGAAGTTGACAAGTCATTTGTGCTAACGCCCCACATGTGAAATTGGGTGATGAAAAGATACTTGTACTTTCCGTTTATCAACAACTCATTTACCTTCTTTTGAGAAACAAAATGTTCTCCTTTGAACAATTCCTAAATTGGATCGCTTCACAAATTGTTTTCTTGCATTGAAGCCTATTCGGTGATCATATTCTTTGTAAAATTCATATGCACTGTCATCACAATCAAATTTCATACCAATTTTTGGCACTTCAGCAATTTATGTGCTTTGTTTACTTGGGGTGTTTAATTTGCTTAAGAGACCATGCACATGTTCTTGTACATTTAATTCATTGTCCAATGCATATCTTTCATTAGTATCCAATATCTGCAATGAAAATAGTGGATTTAACATTCAGTACGAAATTTTTTTTTAAAAAAAAATGTGTAAGCAAATTGGTTAAATGAACATGCATATTTACAAATATTACAAAGGTATGCTTGCTAATTCTTTTTCTCTTCCCATTTTTCTTTTTATCTTAAAAAAGTAACATATTAACAAACAACTTTTCTGAAAGAAAAAAAAAAAAAAATCATGATTCTTTTATCTTTAAATCACATCATACAAAAAAATAAAACTTTGTCAAAATTCTTTTATCTATAAAGCATATTGGTGACACTTTGCAATTGTATTGAATAGACTCTTCAGGAAGAAGACTTCATAAGCAACTCAAACGCCTAGCAATTCAAACACCTCAACAACAGAGTCCCATAAGAACTGCCCTTAACAAAAGAGGAGTTCCACACAAATTCTTCTATTCTAACTCAAGTAAACAGAGGTTAGGATTGATTCTAAAGCCATAAATATCATAAGGTGAAATTATAGTCAAAGCAGCTAAAAAAAAAAAAAAAAAAAAAACTTTTGTTATAAAATTGATTTAGTCGAACTCCAATATTAAATGACAAACCCATAAAATTAGAGAAAACAGAAAATAGAGAAAAATTCTAAAGCTTAGAAAACTCTCACCATCAACGGCTTTGAGGACGTGAGGGTTGATAAAGGAGTGTCGTGCTCTTCTATTGCCTTGAAACTCTCCATGGAGAGATTTTTTGGGTTGGAAAGACAGCTTGGTCTCGTGCGGGAGGGGAAGGAGAGAGAGAGAGAGAGAGAGAGAGAGAGAGAGAGAAACTAAGGGTGGAGTTAAC
>NC_081546.1:23006079-23009134 GCF_901000735.1 Corylus avellana
ACACGAAATTTCCGGTTCTTAATCGGGTAGACCCGATTACGACCCGAACCCGATTAGCCCAAACCCAATACCTGTTTTTTCGTGTCGTGTTCGTGTCGGATTTGCGGGTCGTGTCAAAATTGCCGGCCCTACCCACAAGACCATAACCATACCTTTTGCATTCTTCTTCACCAACGCTAGCCGGACACCCATAATTAACCACAACCCCTTCCGTCCAACTAGAACAACAACCAAAACTTGAACCTCAAGAACAAGAAGACAGTTACAGCATCACCAACAACTCGCACTGGACCAAAAAGATTCATAGACTCTACGCTGAAGACTGCAATGTCAACGAGGTGCTCCGCCTTCTTGATCGGCTCAGCCTCCACAGGTACCGCCCCGACTCCCTCAACCTCAGTAGCATAATTCACGCACTATGCGACTCCAACCACTTTGCCGAAGCCCATCACCGACTTCTACTCTCCATAGATTCTAACTGCGTCCCCGACGAGCGCACCTACAATGTTCTTATTGCTAGGTTACTTGATTCTCGAACCCCATATAGAACATTGCATTTTGTTCGCCGTTTGTTTGATGTTAAGGCTGAATTTGTACCATCTTTGGTTATTTGTAACCATATGATGAGTCAGCTTTGCTCGTTGTCACGACCCAATGAAGCTTACAGGTTGTTTTCCGGTATGAAGAGTAGGGGGCATTGTCCAAATATTGTTTCTTATACTACCTTGATTAATGGGTATTGTAAAATTGTTTTATGCTTTAGAAGTAGTGTCAGCCTGATGCAGTAACCTTGAACACGGCTATAAATGGGTTGTGCAAGATGGGGAGGATTGAAGAGGCTTTGAAGGTATTAAATGATATGATAATTGGCAAATTTTGTGCCCCAGATTCTGTGACCTTCACTACTGTCATATGTGGTTTATTAAAAGTTGGAAGAACCCAGGAGTCATTTCATTTTTTGTATCACATAATGCCGGAACATGGTGTTACGCCTAGTGTTGTGACATATAATGCAGTTCTTCGAGGCTTGTTCACACTTCGGCAAGCAAATGAAGCAATGGGGGGCTTTTAATGGCATGATGAGTGATGGTGTCGCTGCGGATTGTGCCACTTACACTATAACAATTGATGGATTATGTGAGACTGGACAAATAGAAGAGGCTCAGAGGTCTTGGGATGATGTAATATGGCCTTCAAAGATTCAGGATAATTTTGTTTACGCAGCTCTTATCAAAGGGCTTTGCCGCTCAGGCAAATTGAATGAAGCTTGTCACTTCCTATATGAACTAGTAGATTCTGGGGTCGCTCCAAATATTTTCAACTACAATATTTTGATTGACAGTGCATGCATGTTAGGCTTAAGGAGACAAGCTTATCAGATTGTTGGAGAGATGAGATGGAATGGGTTGGCCCCAGATGCTATAACCTGGGATTCTTGACAAATTACATGGTAATGTGGGATGGCAATTCTCTGTTGAGGATGCAACTCTGCAGTCCAGAGGTGGGCCACAAGATATAGATACGGAAGAAGAACTTTGATTGCGAAGCAAATCCAACTCAGATTCAAGTAGCTACAAGAAGACAGAAACTATATGATCCTGTTAAGGGGATCTATGAATCTTTTAACCTTGTGATAGAGAGAAACTTCTTGATGTATTAATGCATCTTCTGAAGCGGTTAAGAAAATGCAAAAGTGACAGAGCTTACCCCAAGACAGGAGATGAGATCATGCAAAGTTGAGACGCCTAATCGGGCAGGTAAAGGGGACAACACTTTTCCTTAACAATTATTTTTATCTTAAGGATGTCAATAAAACTCATATTACAATTAACAGAGAAGTTCTTTGAAACATCAAGATAGTCCAGATTATCATCCTTTAGAATTTTCTGGTCAATGAATTAAGATTGCTTTGTTTTTTTGGTTCAGAGAAGCTTCAACTTCTTGTTTCACTGAACTAAAATCAAACTTGGTGCCAAACTGTAGCTTTATACGTACTTCATCTCCAAGAAATTGGTCAGCTCGTTTATGAAGATCATTTACTTTATACAAAAGAAGTAAACCAGAAGTGTCGCAAAAGACCGGGATGGGAAACAAAATGGAATGTACATTATGTACTGGATTTTTTGCACATGCAAACATCAAACCAGAGACAAAAGCAGGGCTCAACAAATAGACAGTATCATGGCACGTCTTCCTTCACTGAATGGTGTTTCTTTAGGCTCTGATCGTTTCGCCGTAAAATGATTTACGAAAAATGTTTTTCATATATTTGGGTGTTTAGTGCAATGTAAAATAATAATAAAAGGAAAATGTTTTATCTTTGACTGAAAATTCTTCTATAATTTTCGGAAAATGGTTTACGGTTTTCAAAACTATAAACCATTTTTCAACTTTAAGCATCTCATTCTCAAATCAATGTACCCTGCCAAGACTCGCCCAGGACCCGCTCGGGACCCCGTCGGGACCTTCACGGGACCTGCTCGAGCCTTGACCGGACTTGCCTAGGACCGGCCCAAGACTTGACTTGAACTCACCTGGGACCCGCCTAGAACTTGATCGGGACTCCCTCGGACCCGCTTGAGATGTAGCTGGGACTTGCCCGGGCGAGTTCCGAGTAGGTCTGGTCAGGTCCTGGGGCGAGTCCTGGGCTGGTCCTGGGTGAGTCCCGGTCAAGTTCCGGGTGGGTCTCAGTCAATTCTGGGGTAGGTTCCCGTCAAGTCTTGGACAGGTCCAGGGTGAGTCCCGGTCAAGTCCAGGGCAGGTTCTGGCGGGGTCCCGAGACCTGCCCCTAAATTTATAATTTAATATGATTTAATGAAAATCTATATATTAAAAAAAAAATTTGTGATTTTCCGTACATGCTAAATACCGTAAATGTTTTCGAGGAAATCATTTTTTAGAAAAATATTTTCTGTTGTATTCCGACATAAATCATTTTACGGCGAAACGAACGAGCCTTAATTTAGAAAATCTCAGTCAGCATTCATTTTGGTCTCATTGAGGGGTGCAATGCTTACTCAAATTTGTGAGTATGGCAATGTCGGGCAGAACTGCT
>NC_081546.1:23009234-23024693 GCF_901000735.1 Corylus avellana
TAGCTCCCTTAGTCTACAAAGCAATTTGCAGTATCTCCCCAATCTACCAATTTTCTTAATGTACCCTACCAAGTTACACTCTGGTTGTAATGTCCTTTCTACACAAGCAATAAATTGACTAGGCACCCCAAACGGATGCCGGCAAATGAAAGGCACCGAAGGTTTTGGAAAAAGATCTGTCGCAGTCGCAGAGGAGTACCGATCTCCGATAGAATAAGAATATCAGAACACAAAGACACCTGGAAACTAATTCCCTCGAAAAACATTAAAAAAATAAAAAATAAAAAAGAAACAAATATAGAAAAAAATAAAAAATTACAGAAAACCAAAAAAACAACCACATTGACGGAGGAGGGCGGCGGTGGTGGAGTGATGGAAGATGACAGACTCGGCTTGGAAAAGCTAAGATCAAATCTTCAAGTCAAATCGGAGAGAAAAACGCCGGTTGGGAGTGAGGCTGAAGAGGTGGTTCGGCAAGGCTGTGAAGGAGGCTGGAGGGGAAAGCGGTAGAGAGGAAGAAGATGGAAGGCTTGGAAGCCATGCCTCCTCCCCATGTGTAACAGGCTTACGTGGCCAACATTCACAAATGGGCCCCAAACTAAACTGTTACAAAATAGGATCCGAATATATGTTGTCATACGAGCGGACCTTGTACTTGAGTCGACAGCACTACCATATACGATGGGGGTCCAAGAATAAGTGAATAACCCAAAAACACTGTCCTGAAGCGCGTAAAGAAAAGCTTTTCACGAAGACACCACCAGCTTTCCTTCTCATTTATCTCATATCCATGGCCTTGGCTTTTTCAGCCTTTTTTGTTTTTTTTTTTTTTTAAGGTAAAAGTCTTGGCTACTTTTCCGCCGACCACGTTTCTGGAAATAAAATGATGTCTACATCGAAATTTTACAAGTCGTATTAGCTGAACTCTTACATCAATCATGTCTTTTTTTTTTTTCTAAAAAAAAGGGAGAAGAAAATGATACATATATACTTACACGTCATCTTATTTTATTGGGTTGAATAAAAATAATAATAATAATAATTACCTTTTACCCTATAAATTACAACACTTTGGCACTTTTTTTTTCCATAAACTACTAACTATGACACCTGACCTCATCAAATTACCATCTTATGATAAAAATGCACATTCCGTCAGTCAAATGAATTAAAATTTATGGTCAACGGTCATATGCAAGTCATGTGCCATTTTAAAAAAAATTTCTTTCACTTTTACCCTCATTTTAAATTGTTTTCATTTGTTGGATTAAGGTTTAAGAAGGAATAAACGCCATTTTTTAGGTCTGAAGTGAGGGCAAAAGTGGAAGAATTTTTTTAAAAAATCGCACATGACTTGCACATGACCGTTGACGGTCAATTTTAACCCATTTAACTAACTTAATTGGCCTTTTTGTTATAAGATGATAGTTTGATGGGGTTAGAAGTCATAGTTGATTGTTCATGGGGGGGAAAGTGCCAAGGCAAGGTAGTTTATGGGGGCAAAAGATAATTATCCCTTAAAAAAAAAAAGAAGATATTTAAAGGACTTTTAAATATGAGTAGTTAAAGAGAAATGTTTTAATATCATACTAATATCATATTGTTATTGTACAATATGATAATTTAACATAATAATGTAGTAACATTTGGATTAGCCCTTATTAGAAAGAAAAATCCAATGACTACTCTCTCCTAGATTCCTACCTCAATGAACTGTAATCTATCTTTCCCAAATTTTTGGTGCTTTTCTTCGCTTTAAATTTAAGACTCTAGTTTTTTTTTTTTTTTTTTTTCGTTATTGAAATTCAAGACTTTAGTTTTAAATTTAATGGATTTTAAGGCTTGAATATAAACACATTTTTAATTCATGTCAGCGGTTTATTTTAATAAACAACTATAAAAATATAATTATACTCTTCAATTTTTTTTTTTTTTTTTTTTTTTTAAATAGTAATTGAACTAGTTCATCCAACATAATATACTCTACTCGAGTAATTTTAAATTTTTTTTTTTTTTTTTTTGTCATTCTAAGAATAAGATAACTTTTAAAATTACTATTTAATCAAAATTTAATAATAATTAATCATAAGTGTAATAATGGCTTTAAAAGTCATATTATTATTGAAGTTCGATCTGATTTTACTGAAATTCTTAAAGAAGAAATCATTGTTGAGGAAAAAAGGAAAGGCAAAAAACCCTAGCAGAGCACAAGAGGCGGCACCACACAGTTCCCCCCTCCCCGTCTTCCCTAATTCGTTTCCCCTCTCTCTTCTCTGATCCTTCCCCCCTCCCTTCCCCAATTCCCTCCCCCCTCTCTTCCTCAATCTATCTTTCTTTTCTATTTGTTTTTCTTTCTTTCTTTTCTATTTTTTTTTTAATTTTTTAATTTTTTTAATTTTTTTTGCTAGGTGTTTGTTTTGGCACACTAATTCACTTAAACTTCCCCCTAGTTTTTTGAGTGCGCCACCGATCTCCTCTGCGCTGCTTTGCCATCGACAATCCTCTGCAGGGTCTCTTAACGTGTCCCCCACCGCGTCGATCTTCCAACACCTCCTTCACTTCGGTGTCCGGCAAGCACGCTATCGGCTTTTCCTTCAGCTGTCGACTTTCTCCAAGTGTGCTCCTTTTTTTTTTTTTTAATGTTTTTTCGGTTGATTTACTTTTCTCTGTATTTTGGTTATATTGTGTTGTCTTGCTGTTTTCTTGTTGTTTTTTTCATGTTCGTCTATTTTGCTTGTATTTCCCACTGCTTGTAGTAAGGCTCTGTCCTCTCTTGATCTGCTCGCCTTATGATTTGGTCCAAACCTTTGTGGTTGTGGATGTAAACGGTATTCTGGCCTTTAGGTCGAGGAGGATGAGTGTCGGCATGAGGTTTTTTTTAATCCCAAGGTCGAGGAGTAAGAGTTACCTATACATTAGATTGTTTCCCTATAACAGATCTGCTGTTACAATTGAAGATTAGTCATGGGTTAGTGGATGTTTAGCGTCATAGTTTGGACTTCAATATAAGATCTGTTTGTTATTACCCTCTATGATGTGTAATCTTTGAACTTTGGCTTTGATCTATTAACTTCAGCTTGGATCTTGATTGTAAGAGTTTTTGTGCTCTTGACTTTTCTATGAATGATATCATATTGATTTTTCAAAAAAAAAAAAAAAAAATCCTTAGGAAAATTTGAATTTATGAAATTTCAGATCTATACCGTTCATTTTTCTTAAAATGATCATTATTTTGCCACGTATCCTATTACTAATAAAATAATTAATATTTATTATTTTATTAATAATGTGATACGTGGCAAAACAATGATCCTTAAATAAAAAATAAATTACCTAAATCTAAAATTTTTGAAACTGAAATTTTTCTTGTTCTATTGAAGTTACACAAAAGAACACAAAAATGACTTATTATTTGTTTATATTTTGTAAAATTTGATAGTAATTTTGCAAAATGGGAGAATGAAAGGACGGTAGAGTAAAAACAATAATTTATGTTTTGAAAATTACATAGTTTAATATATTTTTAATAATAATTTAATATTTATCATATCAGCATCAATTATATATTATTATTTAAAATATAGTCTAAAATGATTGATGTTTGACCGGCCGCTAAAGAAAAGCCAATAAGTGAACCGTGTGGAAGCCGCGTGGGACAGACACGTGTCTTCACATTTCCAACACGGAATTAGCGGGTCCCCATCGTCCTGTTCACCTCTCCCAGATCCTTATCTCTCTCTTCTTGACTTCTTCCTCGGTAGTCGGTAGTCTATAAATATGAGAATGAGTGATCGAAACGAACCCAGCCATATCTGGCTATAAAAGCGAAAAACGAGAAAAAAAGAGATAAAGAAAAAGAAACAACCATAACTACCATGGCAACGAACTCAAGCCCGAACCCGAGCCAAAAGAAGCAGTCGGTCTACCTTCAGAACATGGACGAGGTGGAGAAGGTATTCAAGCGCTTCGACGCCAACGGCGACGGGAGGATCTCCGTGTCGGAGCTCGGAGCCGTCCTTGAATCGCTCGGATCTACATTCTCCAACGAAGACGAGCTCCGAAACATAATGAACGAGCTAGACTCGGACCACGACGGCTTCATCTCGCTCCCGGAGTTCGCGGCCTTCTGCCGCTCCGGCGCCGAGGACGGCGGTGCGTCGGAGCTCCGCGAAGCCTTCGGGCTCTACGATCAGGACAACAACGGCCTGATCTCGGCCTCCGAGCTCCATCTCGTGCTCAGCCGACTCGGTATGAATTGCTCCATCGAAGACTGTCACCGCATGATCCGCTCAGTCGACTCCGACGGAGACGGAAACGTCAATTTCGAGGAATTCGAGCAGATGATGACCAACACCAACAAAAACGGCAACAGCAATGGCTCTGCGCCCGTGCCCGCGCCGTAGATTTCGGGATCTACAGTCATGGAACGTTTCGCATTTATACAGGTGTTATCGTTTCATTTTCTTCCTCGTCGTCGTCTAATTCGAATCTGAGATGAATCTCTGATCGTTAGCACTATAGATTATGGTTTGGATTTTTTTTTTTTTTTAATAACTCTTGGACTTCTGCTAAATCTGAAAATTTTAGCTACATGGAGATGGAAAATCTCACTTGCTTTTTGTTCCATTTTTCCTCTTGTGGATTATCTATTGCTTGTTTCGAGGGAAAATTTCTCTTTCTGGCGAATTTTCCTGTGAAATATTAAATGTGAGAGGTGGTATGGGAATCCAATGGATTAGCTGTCAAAGTTGGTATTATATTTTATTTTGAAAAGCATAATGTCAAGAAAGTCTTTGCTAAAAATAGCAGTTCAGTAAATGAATAAAGAATGGTGGAGGTCTCAAAGATTTGTTAATAAATAAACAGTCCTTTTGTTAGACTCTAATAAACAAATACTTGAAAAGGAAGAAGGCCTCTGTACGTGGCAAGTGGAGCAACGTGTTCTCGGAGCTTCTATGTTCTCAACTCAACTTAGAGCATGATTTTAATTATGATTGAAATTGAGTCTAAGAAATAGAGCTTTTAAGTTAAAATGAATTTATAAGTAAAAGTTTTATTTTTAAATTTTTATCAAAAGTATTTTATTTTTACCATTTTTAAGTTTTTTAGATTTTTAAAAACACTTTTAATTTTTTTATCAAATAATAATTATTTTTTTTTCAAATAAATTTTTTAAATATTAAAAGTATTTTAAAACTTTTAAAACGTAATCTTAAATAGATTCTTTTAGATTCATAAAATAAAATGCAATCTTTAACAATCCTTTAATTAGAGTATTAGCAGCACGTCTTTTATATATATATATAGAAAAAATTTAAAAAAATTATAAAAATTTACTCTCATTACATTCTCAGTAATTAGGGAATCAAAAGTTTTTTTCTATATATTATTTTAATATAAATATTTTTGTTTTCTCTGCTCTTTTATTTTTTGTTTTTAATTAGAGATTAGGTTAAAATTTTATAAATAAAAAATGAGAGTCGGTAAAAAACATATATTTTATAAAGAAATAATATTTAAATAATAAAAAAACCAGTTATTATAAAATATATTTTTATATCGAAGAAAAAGTAGTTTTGTTTACTTTATCAGTTGGTTTAGTTTACCTCCATAAAAGAATGAGAAAAAAAACAAATAAATAAATAAAAAAGTAAAGTTGAAAGATGATGGCTGAAATTTCGTTAACGTTTATCTCGGGAATCATGTAAAAAGATCTAATAAAAAATATGCACTATTTTAAGTATTGTTTTTTCTATTGGAATAGTGCTACACACTAGGTAGAATATGCCGATGCAGTTAGCCTCATCTGCATAGGCATTTTGTTTTTAGTTCATGCGGTTCGTATCCGCTATTTTTATTTTAAGTACTGGTTTCAAAATCGGGTAACCGAACAAGCTTAGCTGGTTGGAGGGCCAGAAATTTGTATTTTGGCCCAAAATTTATGTATTTTTGGGCTCTTTGGGCTCAACGAGTGGCTTGGAGTTGGATTTAGAAGGAGAGAATATGTTTCCCTTTTATAGAAAAACAAGCCTGAGGGTTCTATATTTTGAGCAATGTGGGACAATTGTTGAAGAGCAAGTGTAACAATTGTTAAGGAGAAAAAAAAAAAAGAAGAAAAGTGGGACAATTTTTGGTTCAGTGTGGCCATTTTTGGCTTCAGTGGACAGTGGCCCAACGGAAGGCAAAGGGCCACTGTCCACTGAAGCCGAATATATATATATATATATATGCACTCAGTTACCCGGTTATAACTGGGTGCCAAAAACTAGAATCGAAACTTGGGTACTCGGTTACCCGGTTTTTCAACCGATTTCAAAATCGGTTCCTTTCCTAGTTTCGGTTCCAGTTTCTTAGTTTTTTTTTTAGATCCCTAATATACACGTAGTTAGTTATAGATAGTGGATGTAGGCGGTTAATATCTTCCCACATATACACCCTATTCTCACCTTCCATAGCCATTTCCTCACCTTCATATATTGCTTTTAAAACTATAATTGAATTAATGTAAAATATCTAATAAAAAAAATTCAGTTGTCCATTTTAACTTTTACTTTTTTTATATGAATAATTTGTGATAAGTCTTTATTGAATTTTAATCTACTAGCGCATGAGTGTGGAGAAATGAATGTGAGAAAGTGAGAGTGAGGAAAAATTACTCTTTCGTTACGCACTCCAACAAATTATCTATTATCTTTCTCTATTTTATTTTATATTTATTTTTAAATATTATTATTATTTTTAATTATATTTTTGCCTAGACTCTTATCAAAACACCATGGTAAGGGTGGAGGAGAACACAGACCTGCTCTGGACTCCCAACACTTTTATCAAACGGGAAATTCTGTAGAGAACAGATCCATTCCAGTGCGGAACGGAAATTCTTACATTTGTCCCTCTTCAATTTGGGTCACTTTAGGGTTTGTCTTGTTGCAATGGATAATAGTTTTTTCTGGATGATTGTGTATCTGATGCTGTTAGTACCTCTGCCTTTGCCGGAATAGGATCATCTTCAGTCTATTTTGGATTGGAGAATATTTAGTTAATGGCCAATATATCTCTAGAGAGATCCTAGGGTCATAAATGGGACATCCGTCCCATTAATATAAATATTATTTATACTTAAAAAATTAAAAAATTAAATATTTTTTTTTTAAAAAAAAAATAAGGGGTGGGCAGCCACTTCCGTTGGCATGGAATGGCTTTGACCACCCCATGGCTCATGGGGGTGGTTTGGCCACCCCCAACGGCTAAACTAAAAAACAAAAAATTTCATTTGATCCTTGGGAGTTGTTAGACCATCCCCGCTGGGCCATGGGGTGGCTTTGGCCACCCTAGACCAGTTTGGGGTGGCCATGGCCCTTGGGGGTGGTCTAGAGGGCAAAAAAAAAAAAAAAAAAAAAATAATAATAATAATAATTTAGCCGTTTGGAATGGTCTGGCTACCCTCTATAGCCAAGATGGGTGGCCAACCACTCTTTATTGTTTTATTATTTGATTTATTTGTTTTTTTATCTTAAATAATATTTTATTATTATTTTTTGTTAGTAGGATAGGTGTCTCATTTGTGGCTTTAAGATTTCTAAAAAAGAAATTTCAGCTATGAACTGGACACCCTCCAATCTATTATGAATCAGAGATGATCCTATTCCGCCTTTACCTGGCACACCCTCTTCTCGGTCTCTCCTTTAATGGCGGATGGAGAAGGAGAAAAAAAAAGGAGATGAGATGGGGCAAGAAGCAATAAAAGTGTAGACGATGCAACGGAAAAGTAAAGGTGAGAAAAGGAATAAAATATTCCTGTATTGTACTACAGCAATTCTTAAGATGTTGCGAATTACTATAGCTTAAAGTCTATTTTGCATTACCAGAGCATAATCTGTTGGACGTGAAAAACGATTCAAATTAGCTAAATATAGTTAATATTGAACCTTTTGCCAACCTGCTGATGCTCTTTAGACGGTGGTGACCACTTCCATACAATTGGATCAACCCCAAAACAGTTGTATACGGGTGGCTCATTACTCTAAAATAGCTCATGAACTATTGACAATTGGATCAGTCCAAGTCTATTTGGGTGTTGAGCCCACTTTCAAAACATCTCATGAGATGACTAGGTCATCCCCCGTGTTTTAAGGTTAGCTGATCAATTCTAAAATAGCTAATTGAGTTGTTCTAATCACCTAAAAATTGTTTAGGGTGGTTTGATTACTCTTAAAATAACTAATTGAATAGTCAAATCACTCCTTGGCAGAAGAATTGAAAAGGTGAAGGGGGGTTACATTTTTATTTTTATGCTAGGATTAATGATGTGTCATAATCTTGATTTTTTATTTGAAAATATTGTTACTGTGTACAACAATGATGAACAATATGGAATTCGAAAAGAGAGAGATCAAGAAAAAGTCGAGACATAAATTTATGTGGTTCGGCAATGTGTCTACATCTACAGGAGAGAGTGCGCTTATATTTTACTACTCAACGATTTAGGGTTACAACATAATATATTTATAGGAAAATAATAATTATAAGTATTTTGAAAAACTCTAAAATACTCCCCACAACTTATTTGTTACCAAGCCCACATAAACTAATTATACTCAATGAATCAGTAGTAGAATATGACTCACTTGATCCAACGAAAAAGAATAGGCTTGAATTTGGATTTTTGGATTTAGATAATTGTAGACGCTTGCAATTTCTAAGAATTAAATGTCATATCAATATATGATGAATGACCTACTTTTTCTGCTTTTTCCATGTAGATGGAACTCAATTTTTTTTTTCCCCCCTTTAAATTTGAAGTCTGTTTTTAAATTTTGATTCGATATTTAAAAAGATATTTTAAACAATATATTTGTTTCATCAGAATATATTTTAAGTCGGAGAAAACAAATTTATGAAGGACTGACTTAAATAAAGTGTAAAGTGGCTTAACCTCACAGTGGTTTGCCACCAAATATTCCCATGTGGTTTGGTTTGGGACCGAAGGATGATTATGCTGCTCACACTTCTACTTTGATTCTTACACTCTAGTTTTTTGGTGTAACTTTTAAAATTACCAATCAAAGAATAAGAGTGGGATTTTGAATCTCTACAAATGCGATGTTAAGCTGACAACACCAATGCCCATTAGTCCTTATTCACCAGCTTCTTACTACTAGGTTGTGGCTCAACCCGTCTTGAGACTATGTCCTCATAGATGATAAAGTTAGGTTATAGTTTAATCGTCTTAAGGGATTGATACGCATTGCAGCCATTTCTAGGGTCATCTTATGGTGTGCCTGCTCAACCCGTCTTGAGACTATATTCTTGATGGAGCTAAAAGTTAGGTTGTGGTTCTACCCGTTTTGAAGGAGCGTGATGCATTTTAGGCCTTTTGAGGGTTCTCCTATTGCGTGCCCCCTCCAAATTTGACAAAATGTCTACTTATTTTATGAAGCTCTTCCCACCCATCCACCCCAGTGGTACAACCCGGCCATTAACTCCCACAAATCAAGCCCACCAACGCAACCCCCTCCTCCCAAATATAGAGTTTGTTCTCTTGAATGTTGATTTCAGGGCCAAGATTGGGCATTTCGATTTAGCAAGATCAACGGTAGAGGATTTCGTGGGTTGGTGACCGATTTGATTTCTACTTTTAGGCCTCGTTTGTTTTGACGTAGAATGTTTTTCATCGAAAAATGTTTTCAGCAAAAAATATTTTTTTGAAAAATAATTTCTTAGAAAACATTTTACGGTGTTTGGTGCGTACGAGAAATCACAAATTTTTTAAACATTGAAGGTAGGATTGCAAAATGCTTAACCATCGAGGGGTAAGTGAAGTTTTCTCTAAATTTTTTAGATTTTATTTTTTTATTAATCTATCCATGTATTTAAGTGAAAAAAAAAAATAACTGAATTTCAATAAGGATGACAGAAAATGAGTAGGCAAAGGCTATGTCACCTAGAGCCTGGAAACTCCTCCATAACTTTTGGGTTTGAGTCACTGTACTTCCAATCCTTGTTCCGGTGACTACCCCTAAAACTTCCGTACCAAAAATATATATAATTTGTGATACTCTGTACACGTCATATACTGAAAAATGTTTTTTAGAAAATCATTTTTCGACGTTTGGTCTCGGTGAAGTTTAGGACAGGTCTTGCTCAAGTCTCTAGTGGGGTCTTGGCGGAGTCAAGGGCAAGTCCCGATGGGGTCCTTGTCGAGTCTCAGCAAGGTCCTGAGTGGGTGCTGCCGAGGTCTTGTGTGGGTCCTGGTCGGATCCCGACAGGGTCCTAACTGAGTTTGTCGATTTGAGAATAAAATGTTTAAATTCAAAAAATGGTTGACGGTTTTCAAAAAATGACTATTATTTACGTTGCACCAAACACTTGAAAATACGGAAAACATTTTTAAGAAATCATTTTACGTCGTAACAAATGAAGCATATAAGTTTTTCTTTTTCATCTTTCGATGTAGCTTATAATTTTTGTTTTGGGTGCTGTGCGGTAGCAGTGGTGCCAAGATTTTAATTAACAGAGAGTAAGAATAAAACAATCTTTTTTCATCTTTACTATCTTTTTCAGCGAACTATCCAATTTGTTTGAGTATTGCGCATTTTTCACTAAAACACAAGTCAAGGATTTATGTTTCAAGCTGGTTATCAAAGGTAATAAGTTGAACTACTAAAAAATTATTCAGATACAACCAAGTAGCCGAATTAATATTTCCTTATTAAAAGAAGCAAATGAGTTATCTGCATTGAAGCACATAATTCAAAGTATTAATCCAGAATTTACCTAATCAAATAGACTATTAAGTTTTTTGAGTTGCGTGTCTATAGTTTAATAAAATTATACACGGCAATGATGTGAATTTTTCATGATTTGAGCTTTTTGTCGTGACCACAGTTGGTAAAAATCATTTAGCTAAAAAGAAGGATTTTTATTTTCAATGGTGAGCAAGAGCGGAAAGAATACATTGGGTAAATAAAATTTAGACGAGCCACTAGAGGCATTTGCCCCCTCCCGATCCTAGTGGGTGACGGTGTTGACAATAGGATGCAATAACTTTAAGTCAAGTTTTCAGCTAGGAACCAATAATTTAACCACATTTTCGAAGTTTCAATCAATAGAAATCAATCATTTTGTATTGAGTTCGTGTCGAATTTGCACGTTATGTCAAAAATCATTAATCCTATTGACAACCACTAAATTTAGAGCCATAACACTTTTTTCACAATAGCCAAGAAGAAGAAAGAAATGGTTTGGAGCCGAAGACCCATCCTCCGTATCTCATGGCCTTCACATGGCACCCAATATATTGTTACCTCCACTCAATTCATAGCCAACTAAATAATTATACCTTCATCTTCAAGGGGTGGTTCAATCGATTGGAGATCACGCCTCATAAAATAAAGGTCACTAGATCGAATTTAAAAAAAAAAAAAAAAAAAAAAATTCATACGCTCTCTCCAACCGCAGCCAACTAGCCAAGGCCACATCTCAAAGCCCCTCTAAACGTCACGATAATCTCATATAAATGCATTCCAAGGCCTCACTAACGATTCTCAAGAAACTAGGAATTGGATTACAGAGATTCTGTAATTAACTTGAAATTAGGAGGGACTAGCTTGTTGGAATTTGCTAAATTTTTTTGGGAGCTTTTTTGTGCTCCTTTTTTTGTTTTCTCCTCTTTGAGGAATATATATATATATATAAGAGCAAGGCCTCCCCCTTATGAAAAATAAAATTGACTACGAATATGCTTTTACAAATCTCATCGTGTTCATTATGTTGCTTAAGCGACACATGTTTTTACAAAATTGAGTTCATAGTAGATCAAAATGTATTTCAAAAGAATTGTAAAGATACATATTTGATACATATAAAATAGTTGTGCAATGCGAGAAAAATAACAACAAATATTCATGTGAGTTTGTATTAACTTGTGTTGTAAGGCTCTCCAAATATTCATCGGTGTTCCACACTCTCCAAATCTGTGAAAAGACCTATCATCAATACTAAATTTGAGCTAAAACAGGTCTTAGACCTAAAAATGTGCAAACAAAGTTCCTTCCTAACCTTTGAACGTTTGGACAAGTTAAGTCGAACATTTGGTTAGAGAGGTGCGAACGTTCGCTTCTGCACAGAAAACTCATGTCGAACTAAACAACCTTCTAACAACTTTTAAGCAAGTCCTAAGGTCATAACAAGATTCTTAACATATTCTTATCCCAAAATAACATCTCTATGCCGAACAAAATATGCCCAACAAGAATGAAATTCTAACCCATGCTTAAACTAAGATTAAAATCTAAAACAAAAACATAAGCCCAAAATTAGCAACCAAGCAATGGAAAACACTTAACCATAATAACAACTAGATAAATAACAAACTAAGTCAAGAAGGTTACTTCTCTAGAGCAATGATCTTCAAGAAACCTTCATTCTTCCTCGCAAAACTCACAAAATACTCAAGTAGAGTTTTTGTAGGGCTCAGAGGGTAGAATGAGTCTTAGAAAGGGCATGAGATGGGTTATTTATAGGGTTGGGAAAAGTTAAGGGCGCTGCTCTTACAACCTACAGGGCATTGAACGTTCAGTGGTCCTGGGTCGAATGTTTGGTGGACTGTTTGTACAATAATTCAAGGGTTGCCGGGCGTACGTTTGGTCATTACCCAATGGGTCAAATTTTAGTCAATGAATGTTTAGTGATCCCCCCGTGAAAGTTCGGTGTACTATTACCCGACGGGTCTAGGATGGCAGAGCGAACGTTCAATGGTCCCCCTGTGAACGTTCAGACAATACTCATTCCCTTTCACTGTAGTAGTGCTCGGTGTCTTCTTTGTAGGCTCTTTCGGTCTCAATTTCTGGTGGGTTGTTTTAGATCTAATTTGTAGATCTAGATCTAGTCTCTTCAACCACAGATCTGATCGTCTTCTTTGGCCAAGGCGTGTCTTCCGAAAGGACGTCTACGATGTCGTGCTCCTCCGCTGCTGCTTGTGGGGTGTTTTGTTTTTTGTTTTTGTTTTTTATTTTATTTGTCCTGGCCTTAGGATTAAGGATGAATTTGTTGTCCTGACCTTCGGGTTGAAGATTGAGTAAATCGGTGTGGGGGCTTAACTCTCACGACCGGATTTTTAGTTTCTAGTTGTTTTTTTATTTTTGTTTCTGTATTTGGGCTACCAATATCCTAGATCTAGTAAGCACCAAGCATATCTTTTCCTTAAATGTAATTGTACATGGGTTAACGGAAACTTGAAATCATTTTTATGACTTTGTAACCTTCATAGTTGGCTACGATTTTTCAGAAGTATATGCTCTGTGTTGTAAGAGCTTTATGTTTGTGAAATTTTATCAATAGAAGTTCCATATTTTTCAAAAAAATACTAACCTAATCATAGCATAGTAATTACCCGGGGCACTACAATTACTCCTATAACAAATGTAAAGCTATCTGCATCAACAAAAAATGTCAAATTGTCAGCACTACAAAAATTCCTCACTCAGCAACACAAATTCCTCTCCCACCATCACAAGATTATATATATATATATATATATATATATATATATATATATATATATATATAAAGGAAAAATGCACTTTACCTCTCAAAAGTTTGGGGCTGATTTTCAATTCAACCTCCGATGTTTCAATTTTTACCATCTGGCCCCACATCCCCGAAAAAACTTTCAATTTTCGCAGTTTGTTGATTTTATCCCAAACTTCCCATATTGTCCCTATTTGTTTTTTTTAAATAAAAAATTAAAAAAAATTACAGCCACCATTGGCCGTCTGGCCATTTTTGAATCCCCATTTTTTTTTTAGTAAAAAATAAAAAAAATAAATGAAAAATTAGGGTCAATATGAAAATTTTGGGATAAAATTGGTCGAATTACAAAAAATTAGAAGTTTGAGGGGTGCATTGCAAAAATTGAAATATTAGAGGTCGAATTTAAAATCGTCCCTAACTTTGGAGCGGTAAAGTATAATTTTTCCAAAAAATATCAAGCCGGCAGCATTACAAAAAAATAAAATAAAAAAAATGCCAAACTATTCAATAAAAAATTATTGACCAAGGATCACGTAAGCAATACTCCAAGTCTTTCATATAAAAAAATATATATATAGAAGACAAAAACTTCTTTGTATTTTTAATACTATCACTATCAGTACCAAAAAAAAAAAATCAATAGATAAACATATAATGACTTCTTAATTTTTATAAGACTTACTCTAAAAACACTTATCAGATTCATATATTTTAAAATCATTTGCAATCATAGCTTTATTTATTAAACTTTTTATGCTATTATTTAGGAGCTTATTTAAGACTATAGAGGAATTTGACTAGCTAATTTAGAAACTTTGTGTTCTTGATTAGGCTATAACAATTGAATTAACAATTATTTTCTGACAGTTAGGTATACCATTGTCGAATGGTTAGATTTTAATGACAGTTGAATTAACAGTTATGTTTTTTTGTTAATTTCGAAAATACATTAACAGAGTCTGTTAATGAACATACATTAAAATTGCTAAATTAACACAATAAACTTCATACCAGTTTTATACACTTTAATTTATCTTCTTCTATCTCTCTCATAATCCTTTTGCCATTTTAAAATTCTTGTTTTATCCTCGCTATTATAAAAGCTCTGAGAGTATTTTTCATTTTGTGTAAAATGCAATTAAACTTAAGAAGTTTTCTTGGTTACACTGTATTTTTTAGAAACGTTTGCTATAAGCCTATAACTCAATGTGCACCAATTGATTAGAATTGGTGGACACAAATAACTTCTTTAAAAAAACGACTTTATAACACACTTTAAAACATTTTTCCTTTTTCTTCCTATCACTACAAGAAAGATACTCATCAGGGGCGACTTATTAGGGGTGACTCAAAAGTCGCCCCTAATACTCAACTATTAGAGGCGACTTTGAATAGTTCCGTATTAGCGTCCACCTCGAAGTAGACGCTAATAATGGGTCAAAAAGTTGACTATTAGCGTCCACTTTACAGTGGACGCTAATAAGTCGACCCTAATATACGCGCGGGAATTATCCTAGGGGCGGGAAAAATTTAAGCGGCGAAAAAAAAACTTTTAGGGTCGACAATAGTCGACCCTAATACTTAACCAATAGCGTCCACTTAAGTGGACGCTGAAAGATGCAAAAAAAAGAAAAAAAAAGAAAAAAAAAATCACATAAAAGCTCAATAGTTAGGCATTAGGGTCGACTTTGTCGACCCTAAAGAGTGCGTAGAAGAATTAAAAAAAAATTAAAAAAAATAAATTTGATGACCAATAGCGTCCACTAAGAGTGGACGCTATTGACCTATTATTAGGGTCGACTTTGAGAGTCGACCCTAATAGTTAAGCATTAAAAGTCGACCCTAAAGAGTGCGTAGAAGAATTAAAAAAAATTAAAAAAATAAATTTGATGACCAATAGCGTCCACTAAGAGTGGACGCTATTGA
>NC_081546.1:23024793-23033781 GCF_901000735.1 Corylus avellana
GGAGAATGGGTTTGGTTGTTTTGCAGAACATTTTGTGGAGAATGGGTTTGGTTGTTTTGTATATGTATTGATGTTCTGATTAAGTGCGAAGGAGAATTCGCTTTATAGTGTCCAAAAGTGATATGGGTCCCTATGTTTAGAATATTTTTGTCTCTATATTTTTGCCTTGTCTGCAGCAGACCCGTTGGTTTTGAATATAATTTTTTTGTTGTTAAAAATTGAAAGTTATTGGTTGCTGTGAATTTTTTTTTGGTTAAACATAGAAAGGTATTGGTTGATGTGTATATTGTTTGCTTATTGTCGGATGGGTTGGTTTAAAATTTTGCATTCTGCCTTCCCTTTGTTCTGTGGTCCTCCTTGTTGTAATGCATGTCACGCAGCTGGTCCCATCGTCAACGATGGAGAAGTTTGCTGGCGAAGATGATGCGAATGGCTGTGTACTGTCGGTGGGAAGTTCGCCGGCGAAGTCTACCTCTACGTGTACGAAATGCCTATGCGGAATAGAATCACCAGTGATGACTTCTCGCACGCAGAAAAATCTTGGTAGAAGGTTTATTGGATGCGGTAAATATAAGGTGCGAATTTAGGTTTTAAAAATTAGGGGTTTTCGATTTCTTTCTTTCTTTCTTTCTTTATGCTTTTCTCCATTTGATTCAAATCTGTACAGTGATTGCTGGTTTGGATTTGTGGGTCTATTCTAAGAGATGTGTTCCATGTTGTGTAGCCAATGTTTTTTTGTGGGTTCCATTTGATGTTTTTGATGATGACTACTTATATTAGACGTTTTTCATTTGCTTATGTGATGAGAATAGAAGACTTACACCCATTAATATGAATTTGTTTGAATAAGTAAGCTGCCAAAAAAATTAAGGAAAGAAAAAAAAAAAGAAGAAGATATTTGATGAACATATTCATTTACTTTTGAAATGCAGGACCCCATTTTCTGAGACCCATTCATCACTTTGTATCCCAATAGCATATTCACTTTGTATCCCATTCATCACTTTGTATCCCAATAGCATAAGTTTAATTATTATCCCCTTTTGCCTTATTAATTTGGTTAATTGCTTCTTGAAGTTTAATGACATCGTTTTTATGTACATGATGAAAACATATGTCAATCTATTCCCAATAATAATAATTAATAATAACATGGTATATATTCCCATTCTATGCGACTGTTTTAGCTCTCTCTTAGAGCATACATCAATTATTTATTGTTCTAAGCAAATAAAGATAATGTTCATTAGAAAGGTGGGTCTTTAGACTCTTTTTTTTTTTTTTTAATTCTTATTATTATTTTTTATTAGAATTAGGCATGTCCATTACCAAATAAGGTTGGCCTTGTTTGACAAAGTTTTTGGGTCTTTTCCATTGGAGTATTGGAAAATTGAAGGATGTAAATGTTTCACACTCCATAAATAGAAATAGTTTGAAAGCTCATAAGGTCTCCTTTTGTTGTTGTCTTATTTGTCTTCTTTTGTTTTTGACTCTCTTAAATCAAATAACATTGAAGAACTCCATTGTGAATTATATTACACTTTGTTTGTGAATTGGTTAGTAATTCTCATTTATGAAATACGCAGAGCGAAAGTGATCGGGGTTGTGATTATTTTATGTGGGTTGACGAAGAAGCTATGCTCCCTGTGTCACAGTTTGATGCCCAAATAGCTGATCAGAAGAAAGGTTTTGAAACTGAAGTGGCAAAGTTGACGTTGCAAATTGCTGCTGAAAAGTACAAAAATAATAGCATTGAAAAAAACTTAAGGATGTCATTGGCCACTTGTTTGATCTTAGCTTTTTTGTTGTTGTCTTGTTTTGTTAATGATAGGGAGAAACGTCATTGCACTGTTAGTAGGGCAATGTTGCCGTGAGAGGGAGAAACCTATGTACGTTAAGGACTATTATTTAGTATGTTGTATTAAAGTGTGAAACCTATGTTAAAGTGCGAAACCTTGTTTCAATTTCCTAATATGACAATTTGATGAGTTTCAATTGTTTGTACATTTACCTATTCCAACCGAATTGCATTGATTGTGTTCTATAAAGTAGTGTTTACACCTAGTCTTGGTGTGATTGGTGTTTTCCTCGTGCAATTGTAGTTAAGAGCCTGTTCATGATACAATTTGATAAAAATGAATTTTCTATCAAAAATATAATGGTTTCATACACAAGGTACATGTTGTAAACATAAACCAAATATATAATACACATCCAAAATAACCAAATTGTAACGGCTACAAGGTTAATGTGTCTACCATCACCTATATAGATATTACACATCCAAAATAACCAAATTGTAACGGCTACAAGGTTAATCTGTCTACCATCACCTATATACATATTACACATCCAAAATAACCAAATTGTAACGGCTACAAGGTTAATCTGTCTACCATCACCTATATACATATTACACATCCAAAATAACCAAATTGTAACGGCTACAAGGTTAATCTGTCTACCATCACCTATATACATATTACACATCCAAAATAACCAAATTGTAGCATTAACCATACATATATATATATATATATATATATACACATCCACAACGATCAATTATCTCTATAGTAATCCATTTTCTTGGTGTCTAATATTTTTGCCAATCTGGCTTCTTCCTTTTTCTCTTGTTAGACTCCATGACTGCAATTGCCTTATCCACAGTCGGCACAATCGTTTTACCTCTTCTGGCAGGTGCTGATGCACATGCAGTAGTACGCCCCAAATGTTGTTGAGAATGCTGAGAAGATCCGCTTGGTAAAGGAGTCCCTTCTAGGTGCGATGTTCCATGTTCCTGCGTCGACAACTGTGGGCTCACATTTGGGGAACCAATAATAAAAAATAAAAAATTTCCAAAATTGTAGATACGTTTAATACAAAATATATATATATAGAAAACAAAAGACATTAACAAACAATTCAAAATACATACACACACACACGTTACCAAACAATTCAAATCACATACACACACATTATCAAACAATTCAAAACACATACACACATTAACAAACAATTCAAAACACACACACACACACACACACACACGTCACATTATAACATTTTTTGGGGGAGATATAAATATTAGTTCAAAACTAAACATATTGACAAACATTCTCAATTTATAATATTATTAAATATTATAAATGAGAAAATTGCATTCGTCAAATGACAAATGAACCCTTTAATCAAAATTCTCAAAGAGATGAATTCTCTTTTGGTCCGAACACATCCAGATGCATGAATTTTGTCACAAGCTTACAACCATACTATAGGAATTGCATAGGCACTCTATATATGCCAAAAGAAACTGAACTCAGAAAATGTTACTTTCAAATATAAAAAAACAACCAAAATGTTACTATGATTTTAGCAAACCAAAGAGTACATTGTTGAATAGACAAGCTATTTAATGTCACACAGCATATGTTATATGGGAAACATGAATTAATCATCATCATAAACAATGATCAAGGTAATAATTCTATAAGTTCATAAAGTCAATGGCAATCCATAACCTTTGGTTTAGATCATATATCCGTGTCCACAAAATATGAACAGACAACTGGATTCTAACATAGAAGAATAGTAGACTCTCTCTAGTAATAACGAGTTTATTTCCAAAAATACCAAAATTATGACGCACATGAGTCGACCGAGCTGTTTCTACCAAAATGCTACATGGGGCTGAAATGAGATGATGTGGTAAGTCAGCTCTGGTTGGGTCTATATGTGGCACAACTTTATAGGCTACAGTGTGGCCACATGTACCAATGGCAAAATAGTTTGTTAATTTTTTTGACAAAACATTCTCAATTTTCTCTTCTTCATGTTATGATTGAAGTGTATAATAATTTAACAAAATAAACACTTAGTGTGTGAAGTACTCACATTGACACTAGAAAGGCTCTGAGATTGTGTGGACTGTGTATGAGGAGGTCCGTATAACCTTACGGTATTGACAATACCAGTACCCTGAAACGTTGTAACATTTCATCACACAACTACCCCGATTCATTTGTCTAACGGTTTCACAATAATCCCACAGCTTATTGTATTGCAGCTTTACTTTGCCCTGCAGCATTTCCTTTGCAATTCTCCTAGCCCTATACAATTGACAATTATTAACATCAACACCCCATTTGTCTTTCACTTCCCCAAGAATTGCCTTCAACGGCATGTTAGGTTGCACTCTAAACTTGTCAATAAGTTTATCAGCAATCCATGCAGATTTCACAGTCGAATTCCTATGCTGCCTTGTACAAGTGTGCTTGTCTTGTATCGATCTAATTTCAAATGATTCTTGATCCTTGGATTTACGGCCATAAACCTGATACCTACAACGTGGATCTCTGCATACGACAATACATTTGGCTAGGTAATTTTTTTTAAACCTTACATCCTTCCCCTTCTTCAAATTGTTCTCCCTAATTGCTTCTCTAAACACTTTGATTGAGGGAAATAGCTGCCCATTACTCAACTGTGGATTCGACATGTCAGTCGGTTGAAACTCTGTTCGCCTAGTAACAAATCTGGAAACAGATGAAACCTCATTCTCCTCGTCACTTCTAGGAGGGGATACAAGAATGTCACTTTTAGCCATGTCAGAGTTTGCCTCATCACCATCAACCTCATCACCATAGCACTGACCCCTTCCACTACCTTTTTTAGCTACCCTTGCATTTGCATTTTCATTATCATCCTCCGCCGCCTCATCACTCTCCCCCTCCTCATCATTATCCTCATCCCCCTCCTCATCATTATCCTCATCACCATCCTCACCCTCATTACCCTCCCCATCACCCTCGTCATTACCCTCAACACCACCCTCCTCAACATTTCCTCCTGCCGTGGATGGCCTAGGTAGATTGCTATCTTCATCAAACAAGTCCGGTTCGAATACTTCTTCCCAAAAGGATCATCTCGATCAATCCTACTATTTTCACAATGTTCACCATCATCATCATCATTATCGTCTTCATCTTCATCGTCATTAACTGTAGGCTCATCAAATGAAACAAGATACAACTCAATAACTGGTACCCCTTTATGTGCAGCAACCATTTCCAAGACGTTATGATCCAATGAAATTAATTTCAAACCCCCTTGAAAAGTACAACCTGGTTGTAAGTAATACACTAGATCCCCTGACTTGTATCCATAGTTTTTTACTATACCCTCAATCTCAAAAAATGACAACTTGTCCTCATCGTACGTCTCATCATGCACATCTACCTCACCCCCCACATATGTGCACGTAAACCCCCTATTAATCTTACCACCGTAATGCACCTCAAACACAAGCTCTCGTATAGTCATCCTAAACAATAAAAGAAGTAAAGAAAATTAACAACTCAATAAAATATTAAAAAAAAAAAATTTACTAATAGAAATTCAAGTTTATGTAAATATCAACTACTATTAAGTACAATTTAACTTTAACTAATTTAAAGTCACTTCACAGGAAAATAAAAATAATAATAATAATTAACGTTAAATTGTACAAGGCATGCAATCTAAAGTAAGGGAACATATCATAAACAAATCTAGACACTATATGGTCATTAATTATGCACACCCAATTATAAAGGCACATGAAGCTTCATATGATCATATGAGTATTTTATATGACATTATTATATATGGCCACTTCACCCATTGCGGATGGAGGTTGGAAATAGTGATCGGATGTAGGGTTACTCGACACTATAAAATTATCATGATTGTATATGTGCGATAAAAAAATAATTCAAGAATATATATTTACGTTACTAGAGTAAAATGAAGTAAGTGCTATACATATTCTTTTTTCCAATCTAACTTTATTTATGTTACAAAATGACCACACAATTTTGTAACTTTAACTGATTTTTTTTTTCCAATAAATAAATATGCAAGCTTCCCTTACACAAATTAAAAATTAAAAAATTTTCATCCTTGTCAACTTCGACATTCTCAAACACGTGCAACATACAAGTAGCAACAAAATACCACCAAAGTGAGACATATTCCTATCTTTGTCCTCTCCCATGCATGCATGATGCATATAATTAAGGAGAGATAAAATGAAAAGAAAAAAAAAAGAAAAAAGAAGAACAATAGAAGAAAATACTAATATTTGAATATTGAAACTCTCACATCATAAGGGAGAAAAGCGTGTATATTTGGATACCCCTTTTGGAGCTAGTCAAGCATGGCCTCAGGATGCAACTAATTCGTTGACATTTGTGTTTTGTGTTTAACCCTAGACATTTTCACTTTCTTTTTAACTTAACTTATTCCAAAATTTTTGCGAAAGAGTGGTTATATTCCAAACTTTTTAATGCCTACTTTCTATTGGAGTTCATTTAAGAATTTGCAAGCCAAAGATGTGTTTTTTAAAAAAATAGTTGAAAGTTCCTCATTTGGGAGTGCATTTTAAATAAAATGGCGTTATGTAGCATACAAAAATCATAATTTGACACCCAAGCCGTAGGTTGAGAGAAGCAAGGTGGGTGCTCTACATTTGGACAATTTCATTTCTTTTTTGTTAATTTTCGGTCACCTTATGATGTATTGCTTGTCATGGTTTGTTCAGATTTTTCTTCTTTCTCTTCCTTTACAGCAGACAATAAAGGGGACCACATGTGACATGCATTACAACAAGGGGGACCACAGAACAAAGGGAAGGCAGAATGCAAAATTTTAAACCAACCCATCCGACAATAAGCAGACAATATACACAGCAACCAATAACTTTCAATTTTTAACCAAAAAAAAAATTTATACTAAAAACAACGGCTGTGCTGCAGACAAGGCAGACAAGGCAAAAATATTCTAAACGTAGGGACCCATATCACTTTTGGACACTATAAAGCGAATTCTCCTTCACACTTAATCAGAACATCAATACATATACAAAACAACCAAACCCATTCTTCACAAAATGTTCTGCAAAACAACCAAACCCATTCTCCAGAAAAATCTTCCACAAACAAACCAAACCCATTCTCCACAAAATCTTCAACAAAACAACCAAACCCATAGGAAAAACTCAATCGGGAAAGTGGGCTACCTTCGGGATGACGGGACCGGATGCGTGAATGGGACTGCGACGACCGGCCGGAACCGTGCGCGGGGCTGGGTGGGGGCTGCGTGACCGGGGGATGGCTACGATCGGGCGGCGCAGCGTTCGAGGGGGGCTGCGTGGGGGCTGCGTTACCGGGGGATGGCTACGATTGGGCGGCGCAGCGTGCGAGGGGGGTTGCGTGACCGGGGGATGGCTACGATCGGGCGGCGCACCGTGCGGGGGGGCTGCGTGAACGGGGAAGCCGACAATCGGGCGGGGGGCTGGGTGAACCAGGGGAACGGGTGAGAGGGGACCTGCGTGAGCGTGAGCATGAAGGAGAAGAAGGCCCTAAACCGAAAATGTTACCTATTAACCTAAGCAAAACGGCGCCGTTTTGCTCCAGCTTTAAAAAAAACAAAAAAAAAATGCCATAAGGGCGATTTCGTAACTTAACCCTAATAAAACGGCGTCGTTTCGAGGTTTCCGTCCAGACTAACGGTTTTGACTAACGGAGTGGCCAAAATGTGACATTTTGGTAGTTTGGGGGGCTACTTTATGACTTTTGGAACATCAGGGGCTAAATCGCAAACGGCTGGTAGTTTGGGGAGCTTTTTTATATTTTTCCCTATATATATATATATAAAATGTTCAGATGAAGTACTGTCGCTCGGAATACCTAATAAGAACTTCAAACAAGAACGATAGATATTCATAGCAAAAAAAAAAAAAAAAAAACACAAACAAACAAACAAGAAAGAAGATCAACATTCAACAGCGAGCATTGACATGAAAATGCACATTGAATCAACATGCAATAGAGTGAGAAAAGAGAGAGAGAGAGAAATATACTTCCGGTAGCTCTTCTTCTGAATCGAGCATCATAGCCTCGACGGTGTACTTGTTCTGAATCTCTCGATCTTCTTCTGCAAAACGACCCAATATTTTCGAATCAAAATCCAAATCCTCCTACTTCAAACCAAAACCAAGAAGACGATATCCAAAAGCGTAAGTACTTTGAATGCCAGCCATTGCGAAAATGGTCAATGTCGATGACCAAAACGTGAAGCAGTTGGGAAATTAATAGAAGATTTATAGATGTCTTGTCTTAAGATGATCAGGATCCCTTTCCATGTATTCAGATCGTGCGTACGTGATTCTCTCCTTAAATAAAGAAGAAAAAAATATATCAAAGGGTTAGGCGATTGGGTTTTTCTTTGCACGTGAATTGTGCGTACATCATTTATTATAAAAATAAAAAATAAAAATGAAGGTACGATAATATAACTCATGATGAAGACGATATTCAAAGGGTTGCTTTCATTGCACGACCACGACAGGTTTGGTTGATCAGGAGGAATAAGATCGTTTTTGTGTTTAAAATTTGGGTTAAATACATTTTATCTTCCAAAATTTGAGTCCATTTTTAATTTAACCTCTAATATTTTAATTTTTAGAATGCACCATATCAAAATTTTTTAATGTGGTCCATCCGTTTAACTACAGGCAACCGTCTTCTCTGATAGAAATAATAAAAAAAATACTAAATTGCCCATACAATTTTATTTTTAAAAAAATAGAAAAAAAAAAAAATTGGAAGGTGACCGTAGCCACCCCTTTAGCTATTTGGGGTTGGCCAGCTGGCCGAATTTTGGGTTGGCGTGTGGCCCATGGGGTTGGCTAACCACCCCAAAGGGTCCAAATGGGGGTGGTTTCGACCACCCCCAGATGGCCGGATTGAGGGGGCAGCTGGGTGGCTGACCACCCCAAACGGTCCAAATGGGGGTGGTGGTGGCTCGCCCACCCCCAATTTTTTTTTTTTTTTTGTCTCCCTGATTTTGGTTTGACTTAGGAGCATTTTTGGAATTTGTTAAAATATATGGGACAATTTTAAAAATTTAAGACAAAAAAATACTGACCAATTTTTCAGTCAAATT